>NC_059277.1:1117500-1130000 GCF_017591435.1 Portunus trituberculatus
GTACAGGGGATACAGCGATACATCATCTGGTCTACCGCGCCACACCACCAGCCACACCTTGCCTCCCAGAAAAAGACAGAGTGCTGAGAACGTCTAATTAGCTCTGCATAGCGTGCCATCCAGCCTACATTCCCTTCTCCTCTCCGCTGCTCCTTCACTCGGCCCTGCAAGATGAATTCCACGCATAGTATTGGCCGACGCAACGCCATCCCGATCATCTACACCAGCGGGACCTACTATGAAGTCGGCTTCGATGTGGTGAGTGGCTGTGTTCATAAACCTTTCGTCTCTTTTTGCTCTTATTAAGGGATTTAGATGATGTTCTTTTTATTTGTACTATGTGGGCTTTTCACGGGAATTTCTGGGCTAAAGGGGATACTTTTTGGGGTACCTCCTATCTCAAAGCCCACCCGCTAGGAAACCGTTGCCCAGAGTGAGGAAGCCCAACCTACACTCGGACCGTGGACAGGATTCGAACCCGTGCGCTTGGAGAATCCTCGGACCTGTACCACGGCGGCCCCAATTCATTTATTTTTTCTTCTTTTTTTTTTCAAGGGTTTCTTTCTCTACAACAGCGGGACTTTTTGGTTGATTTTGATGAAATAAGTTTCTGTGTTCATGAAACTTTCGTCTCTTATTGCCTTTATTAAGGGATTTAGTTGAGGTTATTCATTTATTTTACTTTTTGTTCCTTCGAGGGTTCTTTCTCTACAACAGCGGGACTTTTTGGTTGATTTTGATGTAGTGAGTTACTGTGTTCATGAAACTTTCGTCTCCTATTCCTTGATTTTTTTTTTTTTTTATCTGGGTTTTGTTGAGGTTGTTTATTATTTTTCCCAGGGGTTCTTTCTTGACACTAGCTGACCCGTTACGACGTTGGTTTTGATGAGTTGAGCTACTGTGTTCATAAAGCTTTCGTCTCCCGTTGTTTACTTCTTTATCATTGTTTAGTTTCTGTTATCTATTTATTTATCTATCTTAAGGGTTCTTTCTCTATCACTGGAGCCTTGAAGTGGTGAGTGTCAATATATTACCAAATATTTCGTTTTCAATTCCTTGATTATAAAGAGGATCTAGTGAAAGTTACCTGCATCGGATTTTCAAGAGTGTTCCATGGCGATAGTCTAAGAAAGAGGCCCATTGAAGGTCGTTGTGGTGTGGTGAATCACTGTGATCTCTTCAAGAAGGTGTAGTGAAAGTTATTTAGGTTGACTTAACGACTAAAATGTACGCAACCATTCAGCTATCACAATTATGAATACTAGTGTTTATGTCATGTTCTGAAATATATTACTCGGGGACTGGCATGTAAGTGGACCTTTTGTTTAATCGGTTTTGTTGCCCTTGGCCAGATTAATTTTCTCCTCTTACAAAAAATGAAACAGTTACGTTCTGAAAGACACACAAACAGCTCAACGCTTACGTCCTTCCCACACAGGGGCGCACGTTCCGAGGCCTCATACAGGACTTCCTCGAGGGCTTCAAGGAGCTTCACGACACGCTGCTGCCGGCATACGAGACCGAGGCGGGGCGTGCGGCCTACGACAAAACCCTGGCCTGCCTCAACGAAAACTTCCCCCACTATGTCAGGGAGCTGCAGGGCACGGCGGACGGCGCGCAGGTCCCTTTCCACCATGTGAGTTGTGGCCTGCTGTGTGACCTAATGTGACCTGTGAACCTCCATGCTATTTAATCTATGACCTGCTTTATGACTGACGTTTTTTTCCCTCCCTTGTGACCTTACTTGTAACTTGGCACGTGACCTTCCCTGGGGCACACCTTATAATTTCTCCTTTTGACCTTCTTTTTGACCTTTTGACCTTTAGTTTTCTGTGACCAACTTCGTGATTCATTAGTTACAGCATAGAAAGTGTTTATTTTTCAGCGACTAGTAGTAGTAGTAGTAGTAGTAGTAGTAGTAGTAGTAGTCGCTATTACTACAACTACTACTACTGCTGCTACTACTACTACTACTACTTCTACTATTACTACTACTACTACTACTACTACTACTTCTACCATACCATTACTTTTCTGCTACTACTACTACTACTACTACTACTACTACTACTACTACTACTACACCGAAAACTAAAGAACTAATTGACCTAATCCCTCGCCTCCCCAGCTGATGCTGCTGCACACTGACCAGGCGGTGCCCCAGGCCGCCAACATAGGGCAGGAGTGTCGCGGCGATAAGACCAACGGGTGCTCCTCTCTGTGTCTTAACGGAAGAGACCAGGTGAGTGTGATTAAGGTCCATATTCTAAAACTTTTCTGCCGCATATCTATTACTTTCAAAAGGTTTCAGTTGGGCTCGTCTTTTAAGGTTTTTACATTTTTAGTGACAGATTAACAAGATTTGTACATTATTATCAGAAGAAACAGTATGGGGAACGCGACTAATCATCTTTGTGGCCTTTGAAAATAGTCGTGGTGAGAGAGAGAATGTTTCAAAGTAGTGTCCTACCTCTTAACGGGTGTAGCATTTTAGGATTCAAGGAACAATGTGATGCTGGTTAACAATAAGTATAAAAGCTCGTGGTTAAGTAATTTAAACATTTTAGTGATTGTAATATTTTTTTTTTTTGTTTGGTGAAGTTGTCAGAAGTTGCATAGAATTTGTAATAAGATGTAGCATTCCTGCAGACGTTATTAAAACAGTCCGGAGCAAGTTAAGAATTTAATTTCGAAGTATGTAAACGGGTGACTCAAACATTTTAGTGTGTTTAATTCTATTTCACTTCGTTGAGACTGTTTACCGTAACAGCTATTTAGAAATGACTGTGCTGAAACATTTTGGCTGCTGTTGCACTCACTTTTAGTTCCTCTACTTCTATTTGAGTTCGTTAAGACGGTCTGCAATTACACAATTTAAACCTTGAAGTGCCTGAATTATAGTTTCATTGAGTAAGGTAGTCATAATTACACAGATACAAACCTTTACGTGCCTGAATTCTACTTTCTTCAGTTAGGTCAAGTCAAGTTAGTTTAGGGGTGGTTAAGTTAGGGTAAGTCTATAAGTTTTGGCTGACGCTTCTCCTCTTTGTAGCGAGCCAGCACTACTGGGCCTTTTTTTTTTATCTTTTCTTTCCTTTTATTTTTTTCTGCCCTTGGCTGGGCCTTTTTCCTACATAAAAAAAAGTCCCACAAATTTAGTAACAAGTGCTAACTGAGACCACGCGGTAATCCTGTTGAAGTCAAGGATCTTACCAGAAGCACCCATTTTCTTCCCTCAGGTTCTTCTGGGCCACACGGAGGACGCCCTGCAGGAAACACTGAACTACGTGTACCTGGTCTCGGCTCACATACGGGAGGACGAGCCGCAGGGGAAGCTTGGCACCCAGAGCGAGGGCTTCACGGCGTTGTGCTACGCTGGGCACCTCCCTGGCTTCTGTATGGGCTACAACCACCACGGCCTCGTCTACTCCATCAACGTGATCTTCCCACAAAAGGTTCTGGCTGGAAAAACACGTGAGTGACCGAGAGTGTTAATGGAAAGTGGAGGGGTTGAGGAGGCAGTGTTTAAGGGAAGGTAGAGGAATTATAAAGGGATTGTGTACAGAGATAGGGAAGAGTGACTGTAGTATTGAGTGAAGGGAAGAGGGACAGAGAAGGGAGTGGTTATTGGTTTCAAATGGAATGACTAAGGGAAGTACAGGGATTAAAAAAGGAGTAAGGGAGATCTTAAGGGAAGCTTGCCTGTTCTTGTTTTTTACACCAAATTAAATCAATTTCTTGGCCATTTATTTATTCATTATCATCATCATTTTTGGTTTATTTATATTAACATTATCATCTTATACATCGTCACGTAGATACCGGACATGTAGAACAAGAAAGCTAATCGTGTTTAGATTTAAATATATGCCATCTAATGACACTTATATACTAATACAATGAGTCCAGAGAATGACAGGTCATATTCTTTGACTACCCAGACTGCCACTTGGAAGCAACAACAAATGATCTAATGACAGTGATCTAATGACAGTCCAAGTAGTGCTTTCTACTAACCTAACCTGCTACTTGAAAAAAAACTAAGGGTTATCCAATAAAAGTTCACCCTCACTTTCTATACTTCTCCAGCCCGCCACTTCCTTTGCCGAGCGCTGCTATCGGCCAAAACGATGGAGACTGCGCAGCAGATCCTGAGGGACCGCGGCACCGGGTCGGCTGACGGGTTCAGTGTCAACATGAGCTTCACCAGGCAGGAGGGCGACCACCTGTTCCACAATGCTGAGGTGGGGCCCGCCCAGGACACTGACGAGAGTCCCATGTCCATCCTGACGCTCAGCCCCGGCGAACACCTTCTGCACACCAACAAGTGAGAGGGGAACTCCGCACTGTCTTCCGATATTCTAGAACTCTGCTCTTTTTCTGTTGTTATATTTCAAAACTGCGAACGTTGTTTGTGTTTATATGTTAGACTTTGTGGTTTCCTTAGAAACTGTGATTATATCTTTGAGCTTAAGGTTTTCTAGAACAGTACACAATGGTAGCAGCTCAGTACTGCGCAATGATTTAGCGGTTTCAAAACTGCGCACTTTGTGATTGTCTTGGAACTGCGCACTTTGTGGTTAATAATTGTTGGAACTGCGCATCTTAGCTGTGGTTGTAGTTTTGAATTTCACGTTGTACTTGGCAGTAGATTTTTAGAACTTTGCATTTGTTTGTGGTTGTGTCTCAGAACTGCGTGCCATGAGGTGTTTCGTAATAGTACACTTTTGCTGTGACTTACTGACCCCATTGTAGTTACAGTCACACCATCATGTCCTTCCTCTCTCACTCCAAGGTTCCTACGCCTCACCCACATCCCAGAGGAGGTGGGCTTGTGCATGACCAGCAGTGACCACCGCCACGCCCGCGCCGCGCAGCTCCCCTCCCCCGACAACCGCGAGGATCTGGTAACACTGCTGTCTGACACTGAAGATGCCATGTATCCCTTCTTCAGAGAGGGATCCGCGGAGGACTACGTGAAGACTGTGGCTTTTGGTCAGTGATGGTGGTGGTGATAGTGGTGGTAGTGATGGTGGTGATGGTGACAATAGTAGTAGTAATAGTTTTTTCTTTTTATGTAAGGTAGTTACTGGCATAGGGAGACAAAAGAACGGAAAAAGAGCCCATTATGGCGCCAGTCCTCAAAGAATAGTAGTAGTAGCAGTAGTAGCAACAGTAGTAGTAGTAGTAGTAGTAGTAGTAGTAGTAGTAGTAGTAGTAGTAGTAGTAGTAATAGTAGTCGTAGTAATAGTAGTAGTAATGGTAGTGGTAATAGTAGTAGTAGCAGTAGTAGTAGTAGTAGTAGTAGTAGTAGTAGTAGTAGTAGTAGTAGTAGTAGTAGCATTAGTCTTGGTAGTAGTAGAGAAAGTAGTATTGCTGGTAGTGGGAATAAAATGGTACTGTTGAGAGAGAGAGAGAGAGAGAGAGATTACACAAGACACAACAAAGGACGGTAAGAGAGAGAGAGAGAGAGAGAGAGAGAGAGAGAGAGAGAGAGAGAGAGAGAGAGAGAGAGAGAGAGAGAAGCTGTCGTAACTAAACAATAAATTATCGAACATCATTACCACAGAGAGAGAGAGAGAGAGAGAGAGTGTTGACAAGGGCAGCGCGTCACAACTCTACAAACAGTAACTTCCGCCCAAAACTTACTATCAACTTCTCTATTTCCTGTAACACATGAGACGCCTCCAATATCTCGACCCCAAATGACCCCCTTGTTGTGGGGAATTTTCATGTTATTTAGGCTTCATTTTTATTATTATTATTTATTTTATTCATCTGTGTATAGTGAGTGACTGGTGCCTCGATCAAAAGGTCTTCATTCTAATTTTCGTTCTCCTAGGCCAGTATCACTCTTAGTTAAAATAAAAAAAAAGGTTAAATCAGTCAGTCATTAGTCAGTCAGTCAACTAGTAAGTCAGTCAGTCAGTCAGTCAGTTATTTTTTTCAGTCAGTCAGTCCGCCAATAGTCAGTTATTCAGTCTAAAAGTCAGTCAATCATTTCATCATTTAGTCTGTTAGTCCGCCATTTAGTCAGTTAGTCAGCCGATAAGTCAGTCAATCAGTCAGTTAATCATTAGTCAGTCAGTCCGCCATTTAGTCAGTGAGTCAGCCGGTTAGTCAGCCATTGAATCAGTCAGTCAATCATTTAGTTGATAAGTCATTAATTCATTTATTCAGAGTCAATTGGCCGATAAATCAGTCAGTCCATCATTTAGTAAGAAATATAAGACTGATAGCAATGCCACTCACAAAAAAATGAAAAAGTAGCTAAAAATATGAAGAAAAAGATAAAAACAATGAATAAATGAAATGAGATACAATAACAGCAAAAGAATCCAAAGAATGTACGAATATAGATATCTTTTAATCCCTTCTACAGGAGTGTTCGACTTACTGAAGAGGACGTGGACAATTTGGATGAGGAACCCCAAGTCCTCTGACCCTCTGCTAGAAATTCCTCTCCTCTTCACCTGGAACACCTAATCAAGAAACACCTTATGTATGCGATTTACCGTGACAGTGAAGATTTGACACCTTTCCTTGCCTGTACTTCAGCCTGCCTGCCTCCCGTTAGCTATAAATTACTGTACTGTACTGTCCTTTTCTCGTCCTTTCGTTCAGAAGTCTTGAAAGGTTGAGAATCTAATCTTTTCTTTATTTTTTAATCTATTTTCCTCTCTCGTTTCTCTTCTTAATTTTCTTGGTTTCAGTTTCATCTGAACTGTTTTTATTTATTTTTTCCTCTTGGTTTTATTGAAAGGTTAAAAATTTATTCCTTTTTTTTATTTTCTTAATTATTTCCCTCTCGTTTCTATTCTTAATTCTCTTGGTTTCAGTTTCATCTTAACTGCTTTCATTTTTTTTTTTTTCCTCTCTTGGTTTCAATTATATTTCACTCCAATTTTATTTCCCATTTCTTTTTCTTTATTTTCTTGTCTCATGATCATCTTTAGTTCCATCACTTTTTTTTCTTTTCTTTAGTTCCATCCCTTATTTTTTTTTATTTTCGTTCTTTGTTCATAAGCTGGAGTGTTAGAATGGATGGTGGTAATCTTGTCACTTTTTTTATTACCTCGTTTTGTTTTATGTCTTCTTACTCTTTCTTCTTATCATTCTTATTTTCTTGATTTTGTCCTCTACTTTCCCTCTTTCTTTTCACAGATCTTACGTTTTTTACTCTCTCTCTCTCTCTCTCTCTCTCTCTCTCTCTCTCTCTCTCTCTCTCTCTCTCTCTCTCTCTCTCATTATAGTACCAACGAGGAGGCAGAGCGATACCTAAATGTTTATATCGATGTTCTCATGATGTTATTAACTCCTCATAATATTAACTCTCGGAATATAACGAAGCCCCGAACTGAAGCTGGTCTGACGAAGCGGAGTCAAAACCGAGTCGAAGATATTACGTTAAAAGTTCCTGTATGGTTAGTTTTTATAAGTACACATTAGTTCCTCTGTGAGTTAAAGATGTGTTCCTGTATTGTCTGGATGGTGGAGAGTTTGTTTGCTTGGTTCTGTGTTTGGATTTGTCCTTTTCACTCTTCCTTTACTATTTTTGTGTTTCCTTTATTACTCTTTAATTTGTGTCTCAACTTCTAATGGCTGGGTGTTTTTTTTTTTTTTTTTGTTATTCTATTTCATTTGTTTATTATTTTCTAGACGAGGAATATGAGTCTCTTCAAACATTCTGGTATGTTGTCCATTAACCTCTGTCACTTTTATTAATATTTCTTTTCGGCTTTGTACTCTGATCTCCCGTCACTAAGTTTTTGTTTTTGGCATTTGTTGTCGCAAGGGCATGTATAGATTACTCTTCCTGCTGTACGGAGGATATGAGTTGAAAAAAATAACACTTAAGAACCCTGATGTGTGTTACTGCCAGATCCTATGTGTCTCATAATGTTTAATAAATGTATGGAATAGTTCTGTTTTTATTTTTATTTTTCTCTCCTCTTTACGTACCTTCAGATCTCTTGACTTACTATAAATCCTGATGAAAGTCTACTAAATAAATTTTACGTTTTCTCTAATCCTTCGAGTCTGCTTCATTTTCTTTTTGAGTCAATTGCATCGAATACCAAGGTTCGCTGCGTCGACTTGATTTCGAGTGTTTCCGGAAGAAGGTTTGGGAGTGAGGGAAAACACTTATACCTGCAGCAGAAATACAGATAGAATTAGCCCCAAGACAAAAAGAAAGATACAAAGAAATAAGGATAAATCTACTGATAGAGAGGATAGCTATGGGACATCATGTTTCTTTCCACTGCTCATCTTTTACGCCTCTTTACATTAAATAAGGTCTGGATGAAGTAGCAGGACTTTTCAAGGCTACTTTTACGGTTCTAGTGACTGAGGAACAATATTTCTACATTATTAACAGGAGAAACGCTTTTGAGAACCCGACTAGTTACTTAAGTGGCCCTTGAAAACACTTGTAGTGAGGAAACTAAGCATTTCTGATTGTGGGCGTGTACAATCGAACGTTAAGGGGCAGGTGAGTGGGGATGGGATGTGGGTGGGCGGGGCGTGGAAGAAAACTTTAAGCTTCATCCATCAGAAGAAAACGGAGACGGAGAGTGCGTTTCAGGAGAGGCGAGCCACACCCGTCATAACTCCACACACTACCTCACACTAAGCATCCCTGGCCATGCGGTGCTGCAGGGCGCGGCGGCTGTGGTCCAGGGAGGGCGTGAAGGAGGCGTGGCTGGGGCCTTTGGAACCGCCGGCCCAGACCCCCACCAAGGAACACGTCAGGAGGAAACAGTCTCTTATGCTACCGCGGATAATTTCCTGTACCTACCGCGTGTTTGGGATGCACCCTTGTACCTTTGACCGCACCACGCACCAGTATACCATGCGCTGGTGCTCCCCGTCTGCCTGGTACTCTCTGGTGCTGCTGGCGTGGCTGTCCCTCCTGCTGGTGATGTCTCTGGTCGGCATGGTGCGTCTGTTCTCGTCAGACTTCCACTCAGGTTCAAGGGCGGACGAGATGCAGCTCATGGCCATGCTGATCATCGTGGGTTGCCTCCTGAACGCCTGGATGAACATGTTGTGTCGCTTGCTGCACTGGCGTTCATTCTGCGACTTCATCAACAGGTGGATGCACATCGCCTCCACCACAGACCTCCACCCCTTCAGGCGCAGCGACATCATGCTCTTTGTGTACGTCGCCTCCCTCATCGCCTTCCTCGGGTCCATCACGGCGATGTCCATGTCCACCTCCTCGGACTTGTTTCTCGGTGCCGTGGACGTCCTGGCGCGTGTCCTGCTGCTGACGGAGGACAAGGCACCCGACAACACCTCCTGGAAGACTCAGGTGAGGAGAGGGGGGGAGACAAGTGAAGGGCGAGGTGGAAGACTGAAGGGAAGGTGTGGCAAAGAGTGGAAATATAGTGTGATGGGATAGAAAGTGACTTGTATTGAGGCGGCAGATCAGTGATAAGGTTAAAGATAGTGGTAAAGCTCAACGTAAAGGAATCATTAGGTGGAGAAGTTGAATGGAAATGAAACCAAAGTAATGAAAATAGCAAAGTAAAAAAGAAAACGAAAATTGAATAAAGTATAGATTAAAAGGAAGAATATGACAAAACAAGTAAATAAAGGAAAATCTTTGAAGATAGTTAACAAAAATAATGAACTTGAAAAAGGATAAATTAAACCGAAGAAAATAAAGAAATAAACTACAATATGTGGGTTCGAATCCTGTCCACGGTCCGAGTGTAGGTTGGGCTTCCTCACTCGGGGTAACGGTTTCCTAGCGGGTGGGGTTTGAGATAGGAGGTACCCCAAAAAATATCCCCTTTAGCCCAGAAGTTCCCGTGAAAAGCCCACATGGTATAAATAAAAAATAATCAAGAATTCGTATCAGTTAACCCCTTCAGTACCAGGACGCGTTTTCATATTCATTCTGTCTTCTATTTGGCGATTTTATACAGCTTCAGAAACTTGTGTCCGGATTGAAATAGTAAAGACTCTGGCCATTAATCCTCTAATCTCCAAAGACCCTTCCTAATGTGACTAAAATCATCAAATCACACCAACGACTCATGATGAAAATGAGTTCCAGTACTGAGATGTTAATGTGGTGGTTCTCTCTCTCTCTCTCTCTCTCTCTCTCTCTCTCTCTCTCTCTCTCTCTCTCTCTCTCTCTCTCTCCACTGCAGGTTTTCCACGTGGTGCTGGCTGTGGTGGTGGTGCAAATCTACCTGGTGTACAAACTGTCGCTCTTCTTCTTCGTGGCAGCGTGTCACTTCCTATACAACTCCCTAGACGCGTGGAGGGGCCAGCTCTCAGGGTGCCTGGAGGGTAGGTAGTGGTGGTGGTGGTAGTGGTGATGGTGGTGGTGGTGGTTGTGATGGTGGCGGTAAAAACTCGCATCACATGACAAGATGACAAACTAATGACATCAATGAAAGACGAAATGACGTAAAAATTTATGTGACACGACGAATTAACAAAACAATGCACCGGTAAACAACAACAACAACAACAACAACAACTCACTACGATATTAAATGTGCCCGTGCAAAAATGTGTGTGTGTGTGTGTGTGTGTGTGTGTGTGTGTGTGTGTGTGTGTGTGTCTCAAGTGTAATTTCAAGACCTTCACAAATCTTCCATAATGCTTTTTTTTTCACTTTATAGGAAATGATACTTTCCTTATTTATTTTTGTTTTGCTATATGCCAGAGACCAATTTCATGAAAACTAGTAGTAGTAGTAGTAGTAGTAGTAGTAGTAGTAGTAGTAGTAGTAGTAGTAGTAGTAGTAGTAGTAATAGTAATAATAGTAGCAGTTGTTGTTGTTGTTGTAGTAGAAGTAGTAGTTGTGTTTGTCGTCGTCGTCTCTCTCTCTCTCTCTCTCTCTCTCTCTCTCTCTCTCTCTCAATCATATAAGCATCTACCTTCACCACCACCACCACCATCACTACAATTCCTTTTCCATTTCAGCCATATGGGAAGACAGCACAGACACTGGTGGTGGTGGTGGAGGAGGCTTCGAGGCTGACCTGGCACAATTGGTGAACCTCCACTACGAGCTGGTTCAGATGGTTCGACACACAGAGCGTCTCTTCTCCCCCACCCTGCAGTGTTTCTACGGGACACAGGTGAGCTCTCCAGACAGTGAGGCTTAGAGACATTACCTCTGGCCTTGATTAAATTATTTATTTAGCAACTTAATCAACTTGTAAAGAGAAACAAGATATTTTTTAGAAGTGTGTGTGTGTGTGTGTGTGTGTGTGTGTGTGTGTGTGTGTGTGTGTCATTCTGGTTCTGCTTTATTAGAATACGCCCGAAGAAAGGAGATAATGGTACATGAATAGATAAAAAAAATAATAATAAGTAAACTAATAGATAAAGAAAAAGCTCAATGCTTAAGTAGATCAAACAAATGCCTGTGTGTCACGTAACCCAAACATCAGATCCCTATGGTTTCTTCTCGAGGTGGTAACACTGTGCCTGGAGCTGTATCTGGTGGCATATCGTGTGGGCATCGGAGCGCCTTTCCATCACCTGGAGGCGGCATGGCAGCTCCTCGTCATTGTGCAGACCTGCCTCGTCTTCCTCTTCGTCTCCCTCAAGGCCAGCAGGGTGGCAGAAGCGGTAAGGGACACCTATGTTTTGAATCAGAATATGGAGTGAATCTTTTTCCTCGTTTCTCTCCTGGTTGTATTTAGAAATGTTTTGCTCTCTCGCCACGACTATTTTCAGAGCAACAGAGATAGTCAGTCGAGTTCTCAGAGGTGATTCTCCTGCTTATGATGTAATATTCCTGTTGATGTATCAGTATAACCATAAAAGAAAAAAATCTTTAAAAATTATCGCAACTTCACCATCTGTATTTTCAAAGGCCACGGTGATTCTGGTTCTCAAGAGTGTTTCTTCTTTCCACAATGTAGGAATCATGTTAATACGTCACTAAAACTATGAAAACACTTGAGAACTCGCATCATTTATTAATAACGTATAAATTTTGTCAATCCGTTACGAAAACCATAAAAAGACATCTTTAAATCCACGGCACCTCAACTACAGATGAGTATAATCGAGATGCTGCCAGAAGTGTTTCAGAATACGAAAACTACGTAACTAGTTAGACAAACAATTATGCAAGTGAACGAGGCACAAACTATTCTATTTTTACCTCACCTTCATTAAGCCTAAACTTCTTGAAAAACTTCGTAATTTGCGTACGTACGTTCCTCTCAACAAAGAGTACGATAATTTGTTTCAGACGAGGATTCATTGACCTTTTTCTTTATTTTCCATCGCGTCCTCATGAAACAAAGGCGATTGAAACTCTTGTACTATTTTTCAGAAGCAGATTTGATACATTTTTCCCTCATTCCCTATCGCATCTTTATGAAACCACATGGAAACCCAGTTCATTATACATTTTTCCCATCGCATCATCACCAAACAAAGGCGCGTGGAAACCCTTTCATCAAACACATCGATCAGAGAATACATTTACTCTTCCCTGCCTTCATGGATCGAGCTTA
>NC_059277.1:1135000-1212500 GCF_017591435.1 Portunus trituberculatus
GGAAGGTCATCATGAAATACATGTTGTCGGTGAGTATGAAGGTGATGAATATTTTGCACCATAGCAGAGGTAGCGACAACACCCGCTCCAGTTCGCCGTATAGCCGCCTCAGCGTCAGCGTCCGCTGGTGGATCTGAAGCAGGGGCGCCTCGCCGGCCGCCTCCTGCAGGGCGCGGGTGAGGTCTTGGTTGTTGGCTGCTAGAGAATCCAGAATGAGCTGACCAAAGAACAAGAAGTAGGCTAAGGGCATGACCTGCAGCACGTGCAGCCACACGTAGGATACCAGGAACACCAAGAACGTCCCGTGGGGAGTGTTGGGGCCAATCCTGAAGACGTTGTACCACGTGGAGTACAACAAGTAGTTAATCAAGTGCGGAGCCACGAGAAACATGACTCTGGCGATGTGCGGCCACACGCTGGGACTGGTGGGATGCAGTTGGCTACACTGCTGGAAGAGAGCTACGATGGAGCCTTGACGGGCCCAGAAGGAAGCTGTGATGAACCAGCCGGTGAGCGTGAGGCAGAAGGCGAAGGAGATCATCATCACCGTGCTCACGATGGCCTCGCCCTTTGTCCTCACCGCATCCTTCGGCCACAAGTAACCTGCCATATAGAGAGTGTCTGCGATTAGCAATACTAATGCTGCATGCCACGATCTGTATTCCAAAGAGTGGTAAGTTCTTGTGAGGAGTTTCCGAGCATCAGAGATGATTAAGTAGATTTTCATAAGCGTTTTCTTCAGACACTACATTATGTATAATATATATAATCACACACTACAGTATGTAGGATAATAGCAGCAAGAAATTCCGTGAAACGCATTGAAATAAGGCATATACCATTACTATCACAATAGTTCACTGAAGTTTCCCTCATATTCTATTCATTGACAAACAGCTACAGGAGTAGCATTCTGAGAACATGCAGCGCCATCAAACATTCATCACAGGAGGCACAAGGCATCGATCGGGGAAGAGCTGTGCCTATCTATTGGGAGGCGCGGCGCATTCTCTCATCGCTATTTTCAAAGATCCAGAGATGACTACCCGGGTTCTCAATTAAGACTTAATTCTGTTCTGAAGGACTTTTGTTAATTGGTCACTTAAACCATAGCAAATCACCCCTCAAAGAACCAAAATGATGTGTAACTACAAGTACACTTTTTTTTAAATGGTGGAGATGCGTTCAGAAGTGCTTGAAATGGCTTCATCGCATCAGGATTGCTACAACTGATTCTCGCATACAAAACTGAGAACCGGAACTGTAGGGTGTCTCAATATGCCAGAACCTCAATAATATTGAACAAATGTAGGAAAAAAGAAAGTTAAAGGGAGTTTAATAAACTCAAACACCTTAACTCCTAAAGATCGACTCATGACTGCGGTACTTACCCTCGACAATGATGAAAGGGGTGGCAACTATTACCACCGCGACAAGGGTGCAACAGAATCTTGCTCTGGCCCAGCAGGACACCCTGACCTCAGCGCCACGTCCCGGCAGCAGCCCCAGCAGTACCGTCACACACCTCAGGCCTTCCAGTAGATCATGTCGTGGTTCAGGAAGGTGGGTGTCGGAGTTGCGAGTGGTCTGCGAGAGATTCGGGGAAGGCCACCCTTGCTTAGCGTTGCTCTTCACGTCGAGGTGAATGCCGTGTCTCTCATCATCGAGAAGGTAGTTCTCTGGCTCCACCTTAGTCTTTAGTCTCATCGTCACTAACACTCCTCCTGTGGGAGGAAAGATTGTTAAAGTGATAATGTCTTCTGTAAATTGACATATGGATAGGATGTTGAACCGTATATATTCTGAAACGCTTTGCCGCCGTACCTCCACTGCATTCAAAAGCGTCTGGTTATAAAGTATCCCGGTTTTCTAATGATTTTTTATATGGTCTTAGTGACAGATTGACAAGGTTTATACATTATTTTTCAGGCAAAGCTCTCTTGAAAACGGGATCAATCATCTCTGTGGCCTTTGAAATTAGTAGTGGTGAGAGACCAAAGCGTTTTTGAGGATAGATCATTGCGTTACGGGTGAAAAGGGAGACACGCTTGTTTCGAACTCTTTCAAACTTTCATAAGGATTATCTTCAATAGCCACAGTCATAAGTAATCAAGTTCCCATTAACATCTACCACTGATGGTACAGTCATTGTTAACCGTTTCACTGTTGCTGACATCTTCCTATAATCACAATTAAACCACTCTCAGGTATATATATATATATATATATATATATATATATATATATATATATATATATATATATATATATATATATATATATATATATATATATATATATATATATATATATATATATGCACCACCCATTTCTAGACGTTATACTTGCTAGGCAATAGAAAATCTACTGCTTTAATCTTTTCACTTTCTCGTGGTTCCTGGAGAGACTCGGTACAGCCATTCTTAGAGTTATGAAATGATGTATATATAGCAGTGAAAGAGTTAAACTATTATTAGAATAATTAAAAACACCTCTGGAAACTCTAGTAACTTCCACTTGAAACAGTCAAAAGCAGCAGTGGTAAAAGCTGCGGAGTGTTTGAGAAAGCTGTCCTTGACGTCGTGCCCCGTGTCTTGGTACGGACGTCTGGCGCAGTGAGGGGGCGACGTGGCCACAGCGGTGGGGTGACAAAAGGATTATGATGGTGATCGATGAAGTTGTTTAGCTGCTCAAGGGTACTGATGGATATCCGTCTACTTCATAAGATTAATGAGGTATTGATCCAATGAAAGACATTCTGTGGGGCGATGACTATAATATACGCATAAGACGCATTTGGTTTGTATTCGGACAGACTTTGCTTTCTCACCACGACGGTTTTCAAAGGCCGTAGAGATTCTCATACAGGTTCCCAAGACTATCTCATTGTTCTATTATAAAAACCATATAAATACTTCAACAAAACCACAGAAACACCCTTAAAAAACCGTGTTACCTTCGACTAGATCCTTTGGAAATAGAGGAGGTGTATCTCAGATATGTTTCAGAATATAATCTTTTGTCCAGGGGTATTAGGTGGTGGCGTATAGAGTGGATAGAGTGGTGAGCGTGGGATCGGGCAAACATCTGTACTTAGGTTCGAATCCCACCACGCGCCGTATTGACACTTTGTCATTTGTCGAATGGTTTAAAGTTACCTACATGTCACCATGGTACTCAGGTTCTAGGTGGAGGTGTAATTGCCTTACACCAAAGATGCACTTGGGTGATGATATGGGCTCTTGGGTGATGATATGGGCCCTAATATGAGTACCAATAATAAATGAAATTGCGTGCGCCGCTAATGGGTGGAAGCTGGACAGTGCTTCACATACTCTTCAAGTTCACCTATACAGGCGCTATAGGCTATAGCATTAAAAAAAAAAAAAAAAGTTATATGAAGACCGATTAAATGAGCCCGCAGAAAACCAACTGAGGGAAGAAGACAGCAGTGGGATGGAGGGATGGAATTGCTGTAGAGTTAATATGTTACTAGAATATAAAACACCCTTAAAAGCCCATGATACCTAAACAAGATCCTTTTGAATGTTTCAGAATGTGTTGTACATAAACACATAAATTTCCTTGTGGTTTTCCTTTTTCAATATCTGTTTTCCTGCTACGTCTTTTGTTCATCATGCTGACATGTTTGTGCTTTCCGTACTACGGACAATAAACAAACTATAAGTTGTGAAATAGAGGAATTGAGTCATCATGACAATATGATATCTATTGTTTCAATAGATCACGTTAATTAGAAGGATTTATCTCTTTTATAATATAAAAAAAAGGAAAAATAAGAGAAAAGGAGTCGGATTAAAAGGAAAAGTACAGACCAAAACAAAACTATTAATTTGTCTGTTGTAGTCCAAGCAAATACTCATAACAGTATAACTTAATCATAATAAATAAAAAAGAAAAAATAAAGTAGATAAGACACCGATTATACATGCATTGATTGACTAAAGTAAAGGACTCCGTACCAAACTAAGTATAAATAAACGAGGAAAATTTAAGATGAGAAAATTGAAGATAAACAGGAGAAAAGGTATCGAATATATAGAAAACCCTAGACCAAAATAAAAGCACCGTTGCAAACACGCGTCGCCACAAAGATGGAAGACGTGGCAGATGTAAACATTGCCCGGGTCCGCGAAAATCTGTCAAACTGGGAGGATGACAGCTCACCCTTGGCTCCCCTCACCCCGCGGGAACGAGACTCCATCATAGAGGTGACGGCGGGGAGTGAGTGGCGCCCGCTGCCCCTGGGAGAAGAGGGAGAGGAAGGAGAGAAGGGGGGCGGGGAGGCCAGGCAAGACACTCCAGACCAAGCTAAACACCGCCTTCATGACAGCCTCGCCGCCCTCAAGCTTGGCGAGGTCAAGATAGAGTCAAGCCAGCAGGTCAGTTACTGGGTGTTTAGTTGGATGGGTGTGTTCGTTTGTGTGTTATTGATGCGTGGTTCAAGTTTCCGGTGCCGCGCTGTCACTTCACCGGTTCAAGTTTCGCGTGTTTAGTGGTTGAAATGCGTCGTTTTGTGCGTGTTTAGCGTGGCACCGAGTCAGTTGCACGGTGTTCTGTAAGGTGAGTGTGTTTGTGTGTGTGTGTGTGTGGCTGGTTGAGTCCTCCGGCGCCAAGCTGTCACTTTACCGAGTCTTTTTTAGCAGTTTTGGGATTTGTGTCTGTCTGTTTGTTTTATTGGTTACTGGATACGGTTCATGGTGTTTCATGGAGAATGTGTTTTTTTTCGTGAACATTAATTAGTCCAAGTTCCCTGTAAAGTATTCCTAAACATTCAAAGTTCCTGTCAGTATTTCAAGTTTTCTGTCAAGTATTCCAAGTCCGTCAGATTCAAGTTTCTGTCAGTATTCTAAGTTTCCTGTCAAGTATTCCAAGTCCCTGTCAGATTTCAAGTTTTTGTCAGTATTCCAAGTTTCCTGTCAAGTATTCCAAGTCCCTGTCAGATTCCAAGTTTCTGTCAGTATTCCAAGTTCTCTGTCATATTCCAAGTGCCAAAGATTCTTGCCTGTATTCTAAGTTTCTGTCATTATTCTAAGTTCCCTGCCAAAGATTCCAAGTTCCTGTCAATATTCCAAATTCCCTGTCAAGTATTCCAAATGTCAAAGATTTCAAGTGCCTCTCAGTATTCCAAGTTTCCTGTCAGTAATCCAAGTGTCAAGGATTCCATGTTTCTGTCAAGTATTCCAAGTTTCTGTCAGTATTCCAAGCTCCCTGTCAATGATTCCAAGTTTCTATTATTATTCCAGATTTGCTTTTAGTGTCCCAAGTACCTGCTCTCCATTCCTTTTCCAGGTACTCACATACAGCTAACCACACACTTGTCACTGCTCCACATCTCCACACTTTGCATTACCAACCTTCTCCACTTGTCAGTTCCTCACATGGTTTGCTGGAGTGGAGGGTGAGATGTGTGAGGAGCAGGACACCCCATACAGGGACTATGTCAACCAGCTGGAGAGTCACCGAGCTGAGTGCCACACCCTCCTGGCTCAGCTGGATGAGGCCCTGGCTAACCTGCAGCAGCTCTCATCACAGGTACACCTTCACCTTTGAAGTTACAGAAGACAGTACTAAATTTTGGCTATAGTTTTTGGCTCTCTAGGACTGGGTTTTTTATTTTATTTTATTATTTTTTATTTACTTTTTTCTTTCTTTTTGTAATTTTTGGTCAGTGTTCCTTTTACGTGGGAAAAATATTTTGATTCCATTTGATAGTCTACAGAATGACACCACAGCAATTGAGAGCTTAGGTAGTCACATCAGAAGAGCATAATTGTACATTATAAAGAGGTCTTTCAAGGTGAGGCAGTCAATTGGTGTCCAACGGTTTCTCTCATTGGTCAGTTCAGAACTCACCTCACACTTGCCCTTCCTTCTCATGGAGTCCAGTTCATATTACCTTTAACATTCTATTTAATTCCAATCTTTTCCACATCATTACATTACCTTGCACCTCATGAAACTGTTATTGTGTAGTATGATGGCAAACTGTTTTATATATATTACTATATCATTAGCAGCCTTCTGTAATATTAGTACCTTACTCATGATAAACTTTGAGATATCCATCATCAGTTATTAGTTTCTCTAATTGTGCCTTGTGTTATGGTAGGTATATTTTGTAGATTCAAGTAGTTATTTATTGAGTATTTGTTTTCATTTCAGTACACAAGTGTGTCCAACAAGACCAGCGCACTACACACAGACTGTGAACACTTGCTGGCGGAGCAGACCAGGCTTGCCAACAAGGCCGACACCATTGAGAGCAAGCTGATGTACTTCAAGGAGATCGACAAGATAAGCCAGAAACTCAACTCTCCAGCATTCCAGGTGACCAGCGAGGGCTTCATTCCCCTGCTGGCCAAGATTGACGAGTGCATCAGTTACATGAACACCAACATGACATTCCAGGAGTCCTCGTTGTATCTTGCCAAATACAAACACTGCCTGAGTCGAGCGCTGGGCATGGTGAAAACGTACGTGACTAAATCACTAGAGAATGCCACGCAGCAGGTCATACCAAAGTCCGGTGCGGAGAAACCCACCACAGACAATGCTGCCGTGCTGTACTACGGCAAATTTAGGACTAATGCGCCTCGAATCAAGTCACTCATGGCGGAGATAGAGGACAGGGTCGAAAACAGCCCTGAGTACACTAACCTGCTGAGTGATTGCCACCAGTGTTACTTTGCACAGAGAAACAAGCTGCTGGGGCCGTGTGTGACTGATGCAGTGGCCCAGCTGTCACAGCAATACCAGCGGGACTACTGCTCCCTGGTGCGCAGTGGCTGTGCCTTCCTGGTGCATGTATGTGAGGACGAACACGCACTCTTCCACCAGGTATGGCACCACCCATGTCTTTGTGTCTTGCAGTGCCAAGAGCTAGCCAAAGAGTGGGTAAATGTCTTGAAAACTTCCTCTTAAATGAATTTGTCATAAGTAGATGGAAATACAGAAACAAGCAGGGAGTTCCAGAGTTTACCAAAGATTTATAAGTTATCATTTTCATGCAAAGTTTGGTGTCTTGCAGTCTCTTTATCTACCTGTAAAATTCTATACACTGTAAAATAGAAGTACATACATAAATACATAATACCAAGGCTGTCTCTCCCATAGAAATAATGGATGTACAAGTTAGTATTCTCCTTTCACCATTTCCTTAGAGTGATGAGTTGGCACCATGTATGAATTTCCATCAGTTGTTTCTGCTTCTTGGATCTTCTGACTCATCCTTTGCAGTCTCACTCTATCATCCTCCCAATCTTCTTCACTCATTTGGTTTCCTCCAGGCTCTTTTTAATGGTTCTCGGTCTTCTCTTCTTACTATGTGACCAAACTAACTCATTTTCTATCATCACTTTCATAATGCTTTCCACTCCTGCTTTCCATCTCACTTCTCCATTTTGTAAGTGTTATGTGAATAATTCACCAGCTAACTACCTCAACATTCTCATCACTATTCTTTCCAGCTTCCTCTTTTCTGTTGTCTCTAATGCCCATATTCCTGCTTCATGTATTGTCAGTTTTACCATTTTATTGTAGTATATTTAATAGATCTTTTGTTCTTTTTTGCGGAAGAGAGGAAAACTGGCCAAGGGAAACAAAGATTATTAAACAAGAAAGGCCCACTTAGATACCAATCCACAGACAAGTTAATATCCTGATGCTATGGTTTGTATTGCAGTTCTTCTCCACCACCACCCCAGAGCTGGACTCCTTCCTGCAGTCCCTTTGCACCGGCCTCTATGATGTGCTGCGACCACTCATCATCCACATTGACCACCTAGAAACACTGTCTGAGCTATGTAATATTCTCAGGAGAGGGTGAGTTCATGAGTGGCTGTCAAAGAGTCCCCTTCTTTGTTATTCACTGCTGTGTGTTGGTGCTCTGTGTGTGTCTTGTGTTATGTAGTTGATTTAGACATGATTTTGTAATTTCAAGTTGGTTTGTGTGTGTCATTGTTGATTTACATATGTTTTGTGATCTCAAGCATTATTGAAAGAATGATGCCATGATTTATTTATTTTTTATTTCTCTTACTCTCAGATAGTATGACATTGATAGATTTTCAACAACATTTGAACCAGCTAACTGCACAACAAATTACATATAAACAATAGGAACAATAAGAACTAGAAAGAAAACAATTGAACAGTATGAGAAGAGTGTTGGAAGTAGTAGGGGGAGTGAGGTGGGGAAGCGAGTCACAGGCTCTTCAAGACTGAGTGAGAAAACAAGAATATTGGCCATGGTGTTGATGAATGGGAAGCAGTGAACCCTTTCATGGTCATCATTACATTCCAGAATGTTGAATAAATTAAGTTTTGATGAGTGGGTAGTGATGAATATTTAAGCAGTCTTTATTTACCCCTAGCATGTTTAATAAATTGCCAATATTGATGAGTAAGTGACAAACATTTTAACAGTCTTGATTTAGCTCTAGAATGTTGAACAAATTAACAGTATTGGTGAGTAGATAGTGATAAACATTTAAACAGCCTTCATTTACCTCTAAGAATAAATAAAACAACAAGAAACTAAAATTCAACAAATGAAACTGTCTTGGATTGAACACCCTGATGGCAAGTGAGGTGTTGAGTAGTGAAGGTGGTAGACAAATCTCAGGCTGACCCAGAAATACTTTACTTCTCTTATGTTTCAACTACAAGTCTTCTTCAGAGAGAAAATTGTATCTGAAGAAGACTTGTTGTAATGTAAGAGAAGTAAGGTATTCTTGGGTCAACCTGAGATTTGTCTACCACCCTTGCCACTCAACTGTCCATGTAACCATATCAAGTGAGGCATTGTTTCCAGGATGATTGAGGAGCATCTACAGAACAACCCCACACAGCTTGCCCCGCTCACCTCCGTGGTACACCAGATGCTAGAAGACTCACAGGAGCGGCTGGTGTACCGTGCCCATATCTACGTCCAGACAGACATTGCCAACTTCTCCCCATCGCCTGGAGACTTAGCCTACCCCAGCAAACTCCAGATGATGGAAAGCATTGCCGAGAGTTTAGCCAGCCAGCGGAAACAGATGCACTCTCGCAACGCCTCCATCTCCTCCATGTCTTCCATTAGGTTGGTTTGGGCGGATGGTAAACTTTTTTTTTTTTATGTCTTGTTAAAGGTAATGTATTCAGTGCTCTCTCTTTATTTTCCTTTCTCTTATCTTTCTGTATTCATTCTCATCTTAACTCTTGTGTTGTTGTGTTTGTTTTTAATACTCATTATAGCTTTTCTTGTGTTCTGTTTGGTTTGTTTCTATTAATTAATATTTTTTTGGTTTTCTGTTTGATGTGTTCCTATTTATTTGTCTTCTGTTTGTTGTGTTCTTATTTTTTTTTTGTCTTCTGTTTGTGTTCTTATTTTTTCGTCTTAGTTCTTTTCTCTTCTTGGTTAAATAGAGAAAAATGCTTAGTTCTTTTCTCTTTTCCTTTGTTAAAAAGAGAGAAAAGAGAGAAATAGAGAGAAATGCTTAGTTTTTTTCTCTTCCTGATTAAGCAGCAAGAAAAAAACATCTTAGCTCTTTCCTCTTCTCCGTTAAGTAGACCAAAACACTTTATTCTTTTCTTTCCTCCTCTTTTCCATTCTCTTTTTTTTTTCTTTTTTTAGTGAGGTTTATTATAGTGATGATATGTCCCCCAGATCTGCCACCAGTGAAGAGGTTGCCAACATAACTGGTGCAGCAGAGGAAAGGTTCTCCCGGGTGGGCACATCCCCTGCTGACCTGCACGGCATGTGGTACCCAACAGTCCGCCGCACCCTCATGTGCCTTTTCAAGCTGTACCGGTGCGTGGATAGGAGCATATTCCAGGTGAGGCTTTGTAGAGTGGCCCTGACATCACCACCTTCAAGTCTGGTTATTCGTCTGACATCACCACCTTCAAGTCTGGTTATTCGTAAACCTTCTTGTCTCCTTTGTCTTTTTTTTTTTTTTATGTAAGATGGGAAAATTGGTCAGGAGCAACAAAAACTCTTAAATCAAAAAGGTACACTCGCTTTTGGTGTTGTGTGTTTCTGTGAAAAGTCTTCTAGTATTTTGCTGTGTCTTGTGGTACACCTTTGAAATGCGTCTGAGATTACCACTAAGCAGTTTGATCCTTTTTAGTCTCTCTCCTTTTTTGGTTCAGATATTTTGTGTTCCTGTGAAGAAAACTTTGATTCCTGTGATGTGGTGTACTTTGTAAAACATTTTGTCAGCAGTTATGAGGTTACTACTTGGCAGTTTGAATGAATTTAGAGTTTGCACTCTCATGTCTTTACTTTAAGGTTGTATATTACTTTGGAAAATTCTTTGATATAATGGAACTTCTGATGACACACATAAGAACCTAAGAAAATGAAGAAAGCTTCAAGAAGTCATCAAGCCTACACATGGCAGTCCCTTTAACAACAATACCCCTTAACCCCTTCAATACTGGGACGCATTTTCATTAAAGGTTGTGAGCATAATTAGACGATTTTAATTACACTAGCAAGGTTCTATGGAGGTCAGAAAGTTAATGGTCTAGAATCTCCACTATTTAAAATCCCAGATGAGATTCTAAAGCTGTATAAAATTGCCTAATAGTAACCTGAATAAACAGGAAGACCATGGTACCGAACGGGTTAAATGGACTGATATGAAGTGTATGCAAGAACATCCTTAAAGACTTAAAACCAGACAGGATTACACACACATAGACAAATACATTGCCACTGACTCTCCATCACCATATGTTTGCACTCATAAACTTGCTATCTACCTGTGTATATCCATCTTCCTATGACCTGAACTACTTTAAGAGGGTTTCAAGACATTTGTCCCATTTTTTTGGCTAACTCTCTGAGGCCTGTTTGAGGACTGGCATTTAAGTGGGCCTTTGTGTTTAATTGTTTTTGTTGCCCTTGGCCAGACTATCCCTCTTACATAAAAAAAGAAGAAAACTTAATCAGACAAACACATCATCCTTCACTCTCCATTGCTGTATAATTTGTACTGATAAACTGAGCCTAATGAGTGTCTGGCACAGGGTGTGTCGCTGGAGGCCCTGTCAGCGTGCATGCAGAGTCTGAGCAGAGCGTCAGCCACCATCAGCAAGACGTCATCACCTCTGGATGCTCAGCTCTTTGAAATCAAGCATCTCCTCATTCTTAGGGAACAAATGGCACCTTTCCAGGTTGGTTGGCTCTGGTGGTGACTGAAATGTAACTTTGGCTTGTGTGAAAATAGGATTGGTAATGATTATTATTGTTATTATTTTATTTTTATTTATTTATTTATTTATTTATTTATTTATTTAATTTTTTTTTGTCATGTCTCAGTTTTTGATAGTTTCTTATATCTCTTGCTTAAATTATTCATGTAATTTGTGTGTTTGTGTGGTTTTTCTCCTTTATAATGTTAGTAAGTAAAGAGACAGTGGAGCCATCAGTAAAAGTTTCATTCCTGATTCCTGATCTCTTATATTCAGTGTCAGATGTAACATTTCCCCGCTGTACATGTGCTGTCTCTTTACCGTGTACTGATCTGTGTTCTGGCAACACTGCACAGGTTGATGCGTGTTTGCATGAGACAAGTCTGGACTGGAGCAAGGTGCGGACAGCTGCTCTTGGCCTTGTGCAGAAGAGAGGGCGGCTCTTCTCACTGTCCTCCAATAATGCCTTGCTGGAATTCATTGTAGAGGGAACACCGCAAGTAAGTGTTTGTACTGCCTTCATTTTGATCATCAGGATTGCACTAAGATCACTCACTTTAGCCTGTTTTTTGTTTTAAGTCTTTTTTAGGCTACTGAAATTTTTAATGCAAATTACTGTACAAAAATTAGTGTCTTAAAAATGTAGATGGTGGACAAATTTATCTATTAGTGAAAGGCTTGTGGTTTGTTCCTTGACTATTTTTTTTTTTTTTATCATCTCATTGTCAAAAATCTAAACTAGCAATTTATTTCCCCTTCCTTGCCCTTCATCACTAAACACCCAAGACTATCATATCTTTTCCTTTTATCTTAACAGCTCATTTTCTTTTCCTGAGCTCACCACCAAAAATAATCCTAGCAAACATGATTCTCCTTTCCCTACACCTCATCATCATTAAACAGCCCAGACTGACATGAATTTTCCTTCTAACAACTCATTTTTCTTTTCCCAGACCTGATCACCAAAACTAACTCAAACTAACTTGATTTTCCTTTACCCAGACTTAATCATCATAAGGTAACTCACTTTAACCCCTTTAGTACCATGACATGTTTTCATATTCATTCTGTTTACTATTTGGCAATTTTGAACAGCTTCAGAAACTTATGTGAGGATTGAAATAGTGAAGACTCTGGCCATTAACCTTCTGACCTCCATAAACTCTTCTTAATGTAAATTAAATAATCTAATCCTATCCAAAACTCAAGGTAAAAATGCATCCCAGTACTGAAGAGGTTAACATGATATATCCTTATTTTTAACTATAGACTAACTTTTCTTTATCTTAGCTCATTTGAATTAACCCCATGATTTTCCCTCCCCACACTAACTAGTTTTTTCCCTCTTTCCTAACTATTTATTTTTCCCTATCTGATCACCAAAAACTAGCCCAATCTAATAACTTGCTTTATGCAGGTGACAGAACAAAGACTGGACTCCAAGAGGGATCTGGATAACCGGCTGAAGAAATTGTGTGAGCTGCTTATCCTCACCTGTACAGAGACACTATCCGGCCCCATCACTGTGTTCCTCGCCAAGGCAGAGGTCATACTGCAGATGAACCGAGAGGAAAGTGTCAAACCCATTGTACTCAAGAACCAACCCTTCGCTGTGCCGGAAAAGGTAAGGTTATTGTTTTTGTTTTCTCTTTTCATTTTTAGTGTTCTCGTGTCTCCCTCTGTTTTTTCTTTTATTCTTTTGGGACACATTTAGATTCTTCCTCCATTTTATTCTTCCTTGAAATTTAGATGATTAAAAAAAAGAGAATAATTAGAGCTTTGATTTTCCATTTTAATCCAGCTTAATTTGACTTTAAACCAAAAAATGCAATAGAATAATTAGAGAGAGAGAGAGAGAGAGAGAGAGAGAGAGAGAGAGAGAGAGAGCCAGTACAGTGAAAGTAGGATAACATAAGAGTGACATAACATTCTCTGACCCAGACTGGCGATGTGGTGAGCACCTGCCTCAAGAACATCCGAACTCACCTTCCTAACATCCAGCGCAGCATGCAGCTTTATCTAGCTAACCGGGACACAGAGTTCATTCTGTTCAAACCTGTCCGTACAAATGTCCTCACCTCCTTCTCCAAACTCTCAGAAGTCATTGCCGCTAATTACAACGAGGAGGACAGAACAATAATTGGGTGTCCATCTCAAGAGGAAGTCTCGGCGCTACTGTCGTCACTGTTCAAGAGTTAATGATGCGTGTGTTTCTAAGGTGCTGCATATTTTAAAACTTTTCTAGGACTCAATTGGAGATATTGTACATACCCTCTTTGTTTTTCTCCTTCAGATTTGTTGCTTTGTTTGTAAGCAGGTGCAGAATGATGGTGTGTTGTAATTTGATCTGGTGAAAGCAGTGCTGTTGTTATATTTCACTTGCATTGTTTGTAAATCTATGCAAATTTGAGCTTGTGAGTGATTTGTACCACACTGAAGTCCACAGTTTTGTGTGCACCGTCAGCACAACAGTTACAATGTGTTTGGCTTGAATATTATCCAGAATAGCTATTTATGATGACTCAATTCCAGCCACTTTCTTGAGTGGCCAAGCAAATCTTTGCTAAGGTGAAGCATTCCTGTGTGTGGAAGCTGCAGCGCAGCGGGTGGACTGACACCAGTTGTGAGGCAGGAAGTCTTTGAGCACCATTGTAACTCCCTCTGAGTACAAGCATCTTTGAGGTGAAAAGTCCATGGATGAGATGTACCAAAGTATGAGCTGTAATTCAGAGTATGCTTTGTAATGATGTGTAATTAAATTAATTACACAATTTACAACAGAATTTCAGATTTACAGAAATAGGTTTTTATAGGAATAATTCTGTGGAATCAAATGAAGGAGCAAGAAGTGGTGATGTGGAGGCAGCTCTGTAAAGATTGGCATGGTGGTGTGTGCTGAGGAGATGAGGTCCTGGGGTGCTTGCTGTGTGGAGGTAGTGGAATGAGACAGTGAAATGAGTGGTGGTGTGAGGCAGTAAGTGTGGTTGTAACTTAGAAATATGTATATGAAGTGTGGCTATAATTAATGAACATGATAACAAGATCTGCTGTGAGAGATGTAAGGCTGAGAGAAGATCACTGAAAGACATTGTGAAAGAGAGTGCTAGATGCAAGTGCAATATCTATGGAACAAGAAAGGGTAGTTGCACATCATAGATCAACCTAAACAGAGTGGTACAATGGGAACAATCACTCTCTCTCTCTCTCTCTCTCTCTCTCTCTCTCTCTCTCTCTCTCTCTCTCTCTCTCTCTCTCTCTCTCTCTCTCTCTCTCTCTCTCTCTCTCTCTCTCTCTCTCTCTCTCTCTCTCTCTCTCTCTCTCTCTCTCTCTCTCTCTCTCTCTCTCTAAAAAGGGCATAGAAAAAAAATACCTTAAACTGGTGAACTATTTTGGCATGAAAAATACACACATCTACACACAGTTCTGTATTTCCATCATGTAGGCTTATCCCAGGTTATTTTTCATTAGTAACAGACCAATGAGAGGAAATGTTAGAAATATCATTGTTGTAGACATCATGATTTGACTACCTGCTTATAAAGTGGACATCAGCCTGGGATATAGATAGGTAGAAATATGCCTACTACTGCACACCTACTTTGAGAACCTGGATATTCACTTAACAAACAATAACTTAAGTGGTGATGTGAATAAGTGAACATACAGCTTGGTGATGGAGATGCCAGGGATGAGAGAGAGAGAGAGATGAAGTGATGGAGGGAGATAGTGAAAAATGAGTGATAGGGTATGGAAAGTGATGATGCTGAGAGAGAGAGAGAGAGATGGGTAGTGATGGGTGCCTAGGGTGAAAAATGGGTGAGGAGTCAGTGCTGGGAGATTGGAATTGATGGTGCCTAGGGTGAGTGAGTGCAGGGTGCCAGGATGAGGGAGAGTGTGGCAGGTGGAGGCAAGGAGTGTCTCAGATGCCACAAGAGGACCAGAGTTTCCTGTTCCATTTGTTAAGTTAAATGAAATCGAGTGCATTTTATATTTTTTTTTTCTATCTTTCTTTCAGGAGCATTGAGGTATTAGAAAGTGTGGCCTGTTAGTTCTGCCATGATAAATTAAGGAACACACACACACACACACACACACACACACACACACACACACCATTTGTCAAACTATTTATAATGAAGAAACGGATATCTGTGATGCAAGACTGTAGTTGTTAAGGTAATGTTTTGATTAAAGTTGTTTTCAGATATTTAAATATGTTGTTTTAAGACAAAATATATAAGAATGTGATGATATGGTTGCTTATTCCTTTTTTTATAGGCTGGCATGTGTTTTTTAGTACTTACTAGCATCTTCAGTATGATCATAATAATCATCATTACCACCACCACCATTTCCACTAAAATAGAAGTGGACAAAAAAGAAGAGAGGAAGGCGATATGGCACTAGAGAATATTGTCTGTAGCCTAGTACATGATAAAAGGAAAAGAAAAGGGGGAAACCCGTGCCCTGGCCCAAGTTATCGTTCTATAGATAATACGAAAATATATAGTGGCGTTAGATAACAAGTGAAGGCAGATGAATGAGTTGGCCCAGCGATTGCGAGAGAGAAGAAATGACGTTCTATTTATCAATGCCTGAAAAATATCTATAGTGAATTATTTTGTATAAATGCAAAGAAGAAAGGTTGAATCATGTTATGCATCCGTTGAAATTTACTAATTACAAATAACTTTAGATATATAAACATTTACTTTTTTTTCATTCATCGACTTTTTAGAGAGCGGAAACTATAGTCTATATGAGTTGGCGGTAGTTGTACGTAACAGTAGTAGAAACTAGAAACTCTATGTAGTTAAAAGAAGGCAAGAAGAATAGAGGAGACAGAGAAGAGAGGATAGTTTAAACGTTGAAAAATCATATGCAAAAAAAAGGAGAGGTAAAAAAACAAGTTCAAGAGGTGATAAGTGAAACAGGATATACAAAGAGATAAGAAATAGGAAATCTTAGGGATAGAGATATGGAGAAGATAAAAGCATATGTCTATGAGATAAGACCTATTACAAACGTTAAAGAGTAAATGTGAAAAATAGATAGGAAGAAAATCCGAACTAGTCCATGAGAGAGAGAGAGAGGAGCGCCGCGGAGTTGGCACCACTGCGGAGTGTAAACAGTAAACAGCTGCTGCTTCACGCCCCCAGTCTCTGCCACCTGTCACGGCCCCCTGTTGCCCCTGCCATGACGTCCACGCCCTGCCTCGTCATCCTCTCCACCCCAGGGAAGGACGGGCGGGACATCGTGAAAGGTAAGGGGTCAGGATAGTGTGGTAAATGGTTAATAGTTAATAATGATAAGGACTCGCAATTACCAAGACAGTGCCTTACTCAACAGCCCTATCATGTCTTTTTGTTAGCTTGTATAGTGACCGGAAGACTTATTTTGATGGGTATGAATAAAGAGATATAGGTCCATAGCAAGTATGTAGTGTTGTTTAAATTTTTTTCTTTCCATGTTTCTTTGCCAATGCAATTGAATGCATAACACGCCGCTGTACAGACCGGGACGTGTTTTGATGGATGTCAAGAATGGGGTCGTATCAAGTTTGCCGTTTCACACTGTGCTAGTACAGTGGTAACGCGCTGGCCTGGCATTGCTATAATTGGCAGATCGAGTCTCGCTCAGGCGCGTGAGTTTAAGCTGTTTTCATGGAGGTTACTGATGAGATTGGGCTGCCTCACTGGGAGTTGGGTTCACCTGGCTGACTTTCTGGAGAGCATCAGATGTGATGGATACCAGAACTAAAACTAACGAACCTTAACTTAAACTTTAAGAGTGGGCTTGTAGTAAGTTTGCCATTCCGCACAATGCTTAAACTTTTGATAATTATATATAATACATCCACATAGCGTAACCTATCCAGATCCCTCCCTCCTGCTAGGAGATTAACCCAATCTAAACCTTAACCTAACCTAACAAAATTCAATTCTCTAGATACCAGGACATTCTAATATCCTGCCACTCATGAATCCCAAGTATAAAAAAAAAAGTAATTTCAATGTTTGCTCTTGACTGGTGCACAGCTCACTGGACTTATAAAATCTTGAATTTTTGCCACTCTTTTGAGTGCTATTACAGACTTACTAAAGTCTGTTCATCCAAAGAATCCAGGCCGAAACTACTAGTTCGGTTGGCAGCCCCGCCGCCACTGAACCTTCCCGACACTTAAATTTTTTTTCAAGTACATTTATTTTTCTTCAAGCTATAAACTTGTATATCTATTGAGTTAAGTGAAGAAAAATAAATGTACTTGAAGAAAATTTAAGTGTCGGGAAGGTTTAGTAGTGGCGGGGGTGGGCAGGGCTGCCAACCGAACTAGCAGTTTCAGCCTGGATTCTTTAGATGAACGGACTTTACATGATTAAGGTCAGTGACCTTTCCACATGATAGATGAGTTTCGTGCTTGTATCTGATGTGGCTGGCTTTACTTTTTTTTTTTCTCTCTCTCTTTCCCATACTAGAGAAACAGGTCATTAGGATGGAAGCAAATGTGCATTACTTTACACAAATTAAAGGCTACATGCTGCTGGAATCCCACAGTTAGCTAGTATACTAATTGTCTCACTTCCATTGCAGAACAAGCCTTGAGAAGCATTATTTGGCTGTTGGAAAGCCACTTTATACTAGTCACACTAATTACAGGGTTCTGATTTGCAAGAAGCCTCCAGAGTCATAGTAATTACTGAATGCTTTTCCTTATAATGCACTCCTTATAACCCCTAGAATTGCAACTTCTGCTGTGGCTCTGTCTCTTGCCATGCAAATCAAATGAACTCTTGTGCATATTAGTTTGAAGTGCACATATGATTTTACTTAAGAGAAAAACCAGCTTTGTCAAGAAGAGTGTGACAGTGTGACTGTGTGATTCTGTAGGTCATTCAGGAGCCACAGATGAATTATTAATATTAACTCTGGTTTGGGCGATGCTTTTGACTCTTCATCTTTGGGAACCAGCACATTAGGGGCTATTTTTGCATATATTTTTTGTTGCCCTGGGCCTGTGCCCCTCTTATATATATATATATATATATATATATATATATATATATATATATATATATATATATATATATATATATATATATATTAATTGTCATTGTTCAGGTATTTTGGACAAAGAATGCCTGCCAGAGCCAAGCACAGTGGCAGAGGGTGTGGAGTGTTGGGAGTGGTGGGTGGAGAACAAGTACTACACAGCCACTGTCCAGCTGGCCAACATCTTGCAGCCTGAGCAGTGCTTGCCATGGATCATGGAGCACGGGGAGGCTTGTCTCATTTATTGTGATGCCACACAGGTTAGTACAGTGCCTTGGATTTAACTGTTATGTGTTTGTTTGTTTTTCATTGTAATAAGGAACACTGGTTATGTGCAAGATAAAAGAGTGAAAAAAAAAGGGCCCACCGAGAGAGCAAGTCATTTAAAAGAAAATTACTGTATGTATTTCCTTGAATATATATATATATATATATATATATATATATATATATATATATATATATATATATATATATATATATATATATTACAAAACTATGTATGTGTGTGTATATATTGTTAATGGAGGAGAATGTGAGAGACATCAACACCTGATCTGACTCGGGTCAAAATCATTGGGTGCTGTGAATGACCACATTAACACTTAGAGTGCAGTTTTTAGTACATTTAGAGTTTCAGCCCAGCAGGTGCTTGGACTGTGTTGTGCTTGAGTGACGTGGGTAAGTGAGCCAGTGGCACTGCTAACCAACACAATCACTTCAAAGATAAAAGCTAAATATTTATGTGTATTGAAAAATGACCAAACTTATAGAAATATGATGATAGTAATGTATATCTTTTCCATGTAATGATAAACAAAATAAAATGTTTGAAGTGTTTAATTCCTATTGATAATAAAAGTAATATTGTTATTTTCAGAATGACGTTTTGGAGAGAATTAATAATTTAGTCGAAAAAATTGGAGACTTTGAACCAGATGTGCAGCTGCTGGTGTGTGACTCTCTGGGTGATGATGACAACACCGCCGCCCTCTCGGCCCTCACAGGTGTGCTGAGCTCTTCCTCCAAGTGTGCTGTCAAGATCTGGTTTATTTATCAGGGACCGTTTTCTAAATTTTAAAACACTTGTATGAACACCTTGACTATTTTTAATTGGTTGTAGTTCAGTGCTTCCAGACTTTTCGGACTGCACCACATATAGGTCCATCGTCATGCATCACCAGAAAGCAGGGTGTAAAGGGAATTGTATGGTGTGTCTGAATGTACTTGTATATATATGTAGTGTATAACATTAACAAGATTCTCACAGGAGAAAACTCTTAAGAACCTAGGTAATCATCTTTATAACCTTTGAAAACAGTTATGATGAGAGAACAGAGAATTTCATGATATTAACCCAGATCTTTTAAATATGTAATATATGTATAACTTTTTCATTGAGGGTTAAGAAAGGAAAGAGTTTGCCATGGCATCTATGATGAAATAGAGAATCTCTTCTATGTGTGAGTTCATACTGGGAACTGTCTGTCTGTCTTTTTATCTTTACTGTGTAATTATTTTTTTTATTCAAGAGAGGCACTGGGCTAGGAAAAATGTAAATGAAAAAAATTATATAAATAGGCATATTGAGGTGCCAGTTTCTAAAGAAAGGTTAAAAGAACAATTCATAATGCAAGAATAAGTGTCCTGAAACTTCTCTTGAAAGACTTCAGGTCATATGAAGGAGGAAATACAGAAGCAGGCAAAGTTACAGAGTTTACTAGAGGGAGAAAAGTTAAGTACTCTTGATTTTAGGCTGTTAGGAAATTTGAGTTAAGCATTAGTTTTAGACTGAAATAAAAAAAAAGGGGAGTTTTGTATTGAACTCTTAAACATTATCAGCAATCAAACAAAACTCTTACAATCAACCAAAAATCTATCAAAATTCTTCCACTAAACCAATGATTTTGAGAATAAACCAATAATTTTGATTTAAAAGAGAGAATGTAAAAACACTAGCTTAGACTGAAAGGAGATAAGTTGAATGAACCACTAATTTTACAGTGAAAAAAAAGTAAAATAAATAACAAAATCTCGTTAGGTCAGCAGTGGTGTATCAGCAATGGGTGGGAGTTGGTGGAGCTGCAACCACACGAACCCCAGCCTGACCCAGAGGAGGATGACTTCCGTGAGTCGTGGGGGTTCAAGCGGATCTCCCAGGCCCTGCACGCTTGTACCTGGTCCAACTTAGACATGAAAGGTAGTCTGCTGTGTCACTCATTGATGGACTGGTGACTGACTGACTAACTAGCTAACTGATTGACTCATTGACTAACTGATTGATTGATTGACTACTGATTAACTCATTTATTTATTGATTGGGTGATTGACTGACTGATTGGCTAATTGACTAATAGATTGACTACTGATTAACTGTTAGATTCATTGACTGGTTGACTGACTTATTGACTAACTTATTTGCTGGTTTTTTATTGTGACTGATTGGCTGGTTGACTGACTATTTTATTTATTTTTTTTTCCTGTTGTGACAATGAAACAATATACTATCTCAAATTTATGTACTAGTTTTTCTGTTATGACTGATGTTGTTATGAATGTAAGCCTTGTATTATTAACGCTTTTTTTTTTCTCTCATAAAGAGTATTAGAATAGTTTCATTGGGCACAGAGGTGAAGAATGGCATTTTATTTGTGTTTTCTTCAGTGATTATAAAGAACTCTTGCTAAACCATCACTACAATCATGTAAACCTTCTTGAAAAATGGATATTATTTCATTAGGCGCCGCAACAGCTTAGGCCATGTGGCACCGCTAAGGTTAATGGGAAAACGCTGCATCTCCCATCCGGGCAACTAGGTTTGGAAAAGATCTGAACATGGGCTGCCTAGACTGGAGGCCTGAACATGATCAGCCTTTACCCCTTCAGTATCGGAATGCATTTTTACCATGTATTTTGGGTATGATTAGATGATTTTATTTACATTAGGAAGGTTCTATGGAGGTCAGAAGATTATTGGCCAGAGTCTTCAATATTTTAATACCCACATGAGTTTCTGAAGCTGTATAAAATCACCAAACGGTAAGCAAAATAGATATGGAAGCGCATCCTGGTACTGGAAGGGTTAACCAACTATGCCACCCAGCCCCCAACCTCTTTGAAAACCACCATCACTCTTAGGAGAGATTTTTAGAATTGTTGAGAGGAGATAAGGGGACATTTATTTATTTCATTTATTTATGTAAGAGGGGAAATCTGAATAAGGGCAACAAAAACAAATAAACAAAGATATCCACTTAGATGCCAGTTCCCAAGCAGGTCTGAGAGAGTTTGCAAAAAGAAGGGGATATATGTTTTGAAACCTCCTTCTTAATTAAATGAGGGAGGTAGGGAGGGATGAATGGGGTTAAGCATACAACTGTAGTTATTTATGTTGCTGCTTCATATCATCTCCAGCTCTCATCTGCACACTAATTCCAGACAACCAGGGAAACATGCTGAGTGCCGTCCTGCAGTCAGTATCATCACAGGAGGAACGAAGTAACAGCAGCCCACATGAAACAGAGGAAGTCATTTACACTCAGCTCAATGATCTCAACCTGGGGGAAGAAGATGCTCCAGATATTCAAGGCCAAGGTTTAGGTGAGTGAGGAGGTGAAATTTTCCAGCTCTCATGGTGTATACAAAGGCTCTCAAGGGTCTGTCCAGCTCACTAATGCAAGAGTTAACAAATATTTGCAGTCATTCATTCCCTTTTCTGGTAAACTGAATCTCCCTTCCTATTTTTGTATTTCCTTCTTGTGTCCATGTTCCTAGCCCAAGAGTAACCCATATTCTCAGTCATTCATTCCTCTTTCTGTTAAATTCTGGAACTCCTTACCTACTTCTGTATTTTCTCTTTCCTATGAATTGAACTCTTTCAAGGTGGAGGTTTCATGACACTTATTCTCCAATTCTGGATGATCCTTTGATTTCTTTTGTGACTGACAATATTAGTGTGCCCTTTTTTCTCTCGTTTTACCTTCAGCCAGCACTCCTCTACATGTAAATAGACCTTTATTGGTGATTTTGGTTGTTATTTCCTGTTAATAGGACAAGGAATGGGAATGATGTGGAAGAGGAAGAGATTAGTGGACATTCTTTGTTCTATGTATACACCATAGATCTGAAGACAAAAATTTATATATTCTTCAGATGTTCTGGACCCGTCTCTGCTTCAAGACTGCACGAGTGGAGATGACAGTACCTTTGAAAACTTATTCTCTAGCTTTGAACACCTGAAGAAGACAGCAGCCTCCCTCCCACCAACACAGCGTAGGGACTATGCTGAGAAGGTGGCTGTGGCTTTCTGGAGAGCCATGGGAGGAGACGAGGAAGAGGTGGATGGGTTAGATTCGGACTGATGTGGGTACTGGTATTAAGATGTGTTTATTGTTATGAATGTGTTGGTGAACCTTAAACCTAGAAGCTCTAAATGTTGTTTTCATTTAGCAATATTAAAAAGTGAAAAGTGTTTGATGTTATGTAACCATTTTTATTTGCAGCCAAGATTTTGATATTATTCGGTATTGCTGCTGCTGTGTTGGAAGATGGTTAATGTGGCTGCACACTACATCTTGGATGGAAGACTAATGCCATCATATTTTCTCTATGTTGTAAAAGGTAACTGAAAATATTATCAGTTGAGGGAATCTAGAAAAACCTGTTGAGAGAAGGCCAAGGGGAAGACTGAGAGTGAAATGGAGGGATAGACATGTGGAGAAGCAAAGGATGGAAGTCATAGAGGAAGATGTACTGGCCAGAAACAAATGGAAGAGACTTGTACATGCTGGCAATCCTTCACTCAGGCAAAAGATGAAAGGAGGCGGAGGAGCTCAATAGGGTAAAAACAGTCATGTCACTTGCCGGCAAGGATGTTTTGGTTTTCCAAGCACATAGTGTCCTCTCCTACACAATGACAATTTGTGTGACAAGTGTCATACGTATTCAATAAGTACAAGTGATACAAAACATTTTTATTAATGCAAAAAATAAAAAAATAAAACTTAAGACTCTCCAAGCCACCACAATTTAACAGTATTCTCTGGAAGCACTCTGCTCCTGGTGAACAAAACCTCTGGCTCTTCACTTTCTGAGCAGGAGTCCAAGTCACACTCTGGCACTGGCTCTGGGAAGTGACGCTGTCCTGAACTGGTGGCAAGGAGTGGACAGTAGGGGTGGATGCTGGGAAGAGGAGGAGGAGGAGGTTAAATAAGATATCTCAATGTTTGATAATAGTTCATAATATAAGTGATTGCATGTCAGACTTAAGTCCTTCACTGTAATTTACAACTGACAACACTGAAGGCACTGTATAAGTCATGACAGGTATTTACAGGAAAGGGAAATAGATCAAGATATACAATTTCCATTTTCTGTCAAGTAGAGTGACTTTAGTGAAAGAGAAATGTCACGAGTTTTTTTTTTTTTTTTTTTTTTTTTATTATTATTATTATTATTATTATGTAAGAGGAGAAATTTGGTCAAGGGCAACAGAAACAGTTAAATAAAACGACCAGTTAGATGCCAAAAGTTAGCCAGTACTCTCAATCATTCATCCCTTTCTCTGGTATACTGTAGAACTTCCAACCTGCTTTTGTATTTCCATCTTCCTATGACTAACTTATTTAAGAGGGAGATTTCAAGACATTTATCCCATTCTTTAGGCTAACTCTCTTGATCCAGTTTGAGGACTGGAATCTCAGTGTGCCTTTTTATTTGACTGTTTTTGTTGCCCTTGATCAGTTTTCCCCTCTTACATAGAAAAAAAGAAAACAGATGAACATGGAAGAGTGAAGGGCACAAAACATAATTTCAGTACTAAAGGCAAACTGTCTGCATGTATACTGTACCTCACTCCATTGGTACAGTCCTTGTGTGCTGTGAATATTGATGTTGGTTCCTTGGTGACACTTGCATCAGCCTCTTGGTCGTCTTCCAGGTCCCAATGCAACACACACCCTCTCGTGTCACCTGGAAAAAAATCAAATAATAACTTAACATAATATCTGCATTAAGAAATAAGATCACAACAGTTGTGGGATCTGGTATATACAAGATCAAATGTATAGCTCGAGAATAATTCTGCATTATTTCTATGTAACACTAGAGAAAGGACAGAAGTAAAATTTTGATATGATAAGCTTTAAAAAATGAGAGAGGAAATAGGTGCAATAGGTTTGTTTCATAGAGACTACCATGTGTACACTTGATGGCTTCTTTCTCCTTCCCTTATGTTACACTTGAATGAACTTATGGTGGTAGGATTTGTTATAGCCAAGATCAAACCTAACTTGTGAGGAATCTTGAAAGTATTAGTACTTGCCAGAAACAAGGAACCTGCTGTAGTGTTGCTCCAAGTCAAAGTATATCCTCTGGCTTGTTGAGACTTCCCTGCCATAGCCACACAGAAGCTTTCCGGGGTTCCTGATGTCCCAGCACAGGATCTCATTATTCTACAGGAAGGAGAGGCACTTAAAAGAATAGACAGTAATTATAAAAAACGCAAATAGAAAAAGTAATGACGTCATGACAGCTGAAGGCCATCTACACTGAAAGCTATTAATAGACAGTCATAAGATCTCCAAAATTTATCCATACATTCAGACACTGTTAAGAGAAAAGAATGATCTCAATCTCTAATGTTATACTGCAAACTGATTGACTTGGAAATCTTAGGCAACATTATCAATATGCCTGTATGCAAGGTTAACGCTTCAACCCACACACAAGCATTCCCTGATACTGTGATCTCTACAGTCATAATTTCTACTCTACCTTGCGAGAGCCAGAGAAAAGCTTGGTGCCACATGAGGAAAACTTGACTTGTGTCACGCCACCAATGTTGCCTTCCATTCGGCAGAACAAGTTGTTTCTCTCCAGGTTATAAAGGCCTGATAGAGAGAGAGAGAGAGAGAGATGGGAGGGGGGAGAGGATTAGTCAAATAGATCTGAGCCTTCATCAAGTATTTCTTTGACACAGGGCCTTGTCACATGATCACTGGGCAAGTCTGTTGGCCAAGCACACATCTCAGCAGTTTCCCTGATGAGTGTTGTTCAGTTTGTGATTTGTGTCTTTGATGGACCTACATGAGCAGGGATGGTGCTTCAGCGTCTCATACTTTCTACGTATTTTCCACTTTTACACTGAACCACTACACTTATCCACTGATCATGTGACAAGGCTTTAGTTAAGCAGGATTCAAACAAGTGAACCTTGTCTTACCAATAGAGCCAAGGTAACTCCCGGCAGCAAAGACAGAAGGCAGCTGAGGGTTGAAACTCATGCAGGAGATTATCCCCGGTTGATCTGAAACAAGCATTACTCACTTCAAAGGGGGCACAACAATAAGATATATAAAAAATACAACAAAATCTGACAAACTAACTCCATATCTCTGGAAAATAGAATACAGAAATTCAATGGAATCTATCACGAAAACCTGTAAACCTGACAAACCATCACTGTTGTCCTTGAAAATAGATGATGGACTTTGCTAACAATCATTACACATTTCAGCCATCATCTCTGTGGTCCTTGAAAATTGAATAAACACTTTGCTACCATACCACCATCTTCCTTATATCAGGCACTGGAAGCACTCACTCTTTGCTTCTATCTGGTCAAAGACTCTGCCTGGCCGCTGGGTGTAGAAGGCTCGGAGGCACTTGTTGAAACCCGTTACCAGTCTTGAGCCATCCACATTGAATTCTACACTGTACGCTGCCACCATTTCATCAAGGCTACAAGGCAATGATAGTTAGATTATGTAATGTTCCTGTGATTAATCTGAGGGAGCTCCAATCATTCATAGCATCAAAGGTTGTGTAGAGAGCAAGTTTATTTCAATACATGTTTATATATCATCTATACATATGTACATATAACAAGGCTGCCTCCTTCAGAAATAAGAGTATCCAAGAGAAGGCACACAACTTACAGAAAATATAATACAGAATTTAAGAAAAACTAAAACAGTGGGAGTTGAAGCCAAGGCATATCCCACGAACACCATTCCACTGGACTCAATCACACTATTCCTTTAGTCTCTTATCCCTGATGTAGAAGAGTAAGTGTAATCCTGCCCTCACTAAACATGAATGAATTGCACACCTTGACTACAATTAATATAAGACCTCTAAACACTGACAGGAACCAGAGTGAAAGGGTCATGAGTAATGTTTTAATTCCCAACACAGAAGATAAAGTACTTCTGCCTTCACTTAATAGGTATAAGTTGTACACCTTGGACTGCAATTAACAAGAGCTCCAAACACTGACAGGAACCAGAGTGGGTGGTGTTTTAATTCTTGATCAGTAGTTGTATAGCAATGAAACAACTAAATTAAAACAGCAAAGCTCACACTAAGGCTAAAATAGAATTGATCCAGCAAGTACTGACTGGTTGTAAGGGTTATAGCTGCATATCAGGCTGCCATCCCAAGCATCCCATAAGTGGATTGGATGGTCTTTGCATGTGGTGGCAAAACTGAAAGAAAATAAAAGAACGTTATATGTTTTTCTTTAAAGAATTGCCTCTTCCACTTAACAGGCCAAATTTGAAATACTATGCTCTCTCACTATGAATATTTTCCAAGGCCGCTGAAATAATTAGCTGGATTCTCAAGAGTATTTCTCCTCTTGCTAATGTAGAAATCTTGTTAATTTGTCACTAGAAAAAAAAAAATCTTCATAAAGTTGTTTAACTTCAACTAAAATCTTTTTAAACTAGTGGAGGTGCAACACATAAGTGTTCCAGAATGTGATGAAAAGTTATCAGAAGTCAAAAGCATTTCTATTTTGTCTTTTACTATAAGCTTTAGTTCCATGTAGCACTAGGTCAGGGCAAGAGGTGCAGGTGAGACACGGTGCCTTACCAGCAAGAGGATGGCAGGTCGGAGCGCATGAGTGGGTACCAGCAGTAATCATACACTATCTCCTTCTCCCTGACAATCACTGCAGGCTTGGTATACTTCTCAGCCTCCTCTGCAAACCATGACTCACCTGAGGAAAGTTATATCCTTAGTTCTAGTCTCTTAGTACAGTGAATTATAAGCAAATGAAAATAAAATAAATGAAAATTAAACCAGTTAAAATCTCAATACACCAAATTGTAAGTTACTAAAATTAAAGATTATGGAAATTAAACCTCTTAGTTCAAATCTTTTGGTATATTGAACTGTAAGAAAGTTGTTAAGATAAAAGATAGTAAAAATTAAACATTTTAGTTCAAACCTCTTGGTACACAGAATTGTAAGAAAGTTATTAAGAAAGGCAATAAGTTGGCATGTTCTCAGAGCCATTAGTAAGTAAGTCTCACACTGAAACTGTCCATGAACCACCGGCGTGGGAAGGTTGAACAGGCGGATCTTGGAGTCGTTGGCCGTCACCAGCAGACATGACCCATCGGGGGACCTGAGGCATGGCGCACAGGGAACACAATTCAGAAAAAGTAAAAGAAAACTAACAGTGAGCTCCAGATGTGTTGTTATGAACTGCACAGTTTTGATATATGAAGGAAACTAACTTACAGTGTGCTACAAATGTGTTCTTATGAATACTAGAATCATTTCTGGTAGGTGAAAAAATTGAAGTAGTAATTACATCTGTTTAAAGCAAAATAAGTATATATAGGTAAGATACTAAGATACACAGTGGAGAGAGATCTCTTCAACCATACAAGGCAACAGAATGTAGACCTGCAATGTGGCACAACTGATACATGGACATCAGATATGGACATCAAAGGTTCTTCTGTAAAAATTCTCTCACGAGGGGAAGACAAAACTACAAAAAGATTCACAGTCAGGGCACTAACCATTTACATCCCTTGGTGAAATTATCATGAAGTGTCTTGAATTCTGCCATGTAATTCAGAGCCATGAGTGGATTAGCAAACTTGTACTTAGGAGGCAGTACAGGTGTTTCATCTTGGTCTTCGATGGGTTCCCTTGAATCATCCTTTTCTGTCGCATCTGATATCACTATCTCCTCACACACACTTCTACTCACACTATTGCATTGCTCTTTATCAATTCTCTTTAACGTTCTTTCGCTTGGATTATGAATGTCCATTTTGTCAACTACGAATTCTTTGGTCTGAAGGGCACTTGTTCCATTTTGTAAAGTGTGAATCTCTGCCACCACTCCAAACTTAGCCAGGCTTTCAGGAGACAAGACGGCAGCAATGGATCCATTGTGGTTTGCTGTGTGACTGGTCATGTTGCTGGCTGTGTTGTTGGTTGTGTCTGGATTGCTGTCGTCACTTATCACCATCACCTCACACCCCTCCTCCTGGATGATCCTAGGCTTCCCTGCACCACGGATATTCCCCAGGAGAGCCCCCACGCCGGTACCTTTCCTCATCTCACTGGTCTCATGTTTAAAGCGCTTATTGTTTTGAATGACTTCCTCCATGGTGACTGTACCTAGAAAGTAACAGCTAATGAATATATATATATATATATATATATATATATATATATATATATATATATATATATATATATATATATATATATATATATATATATATAATGAAATGTGAGATCAAAGGGTACCATTTCAAATCTCCCAATAAATTAAAGTAAAAAAAAAGACTAGTAGAATAAAAATTCTGCTACTGGTTATGTTGCTGACCTAAAGCTGCTACAATCACTACAGTGGCAAAGGACACAGAGGATTCAAGGTCTGAAGACTGTGTTATGCTCAGCATCTGGACTCAATATCAGTGAAGTGGCAATGGTTACTATCTCACCTTGTCAATTAAGAGTTGAAAAACTTTATGTAAGAGGGGAAATCTGGCCAAGAGCAACAAAAACAATCAAGCAAAAAGAGCCACTTAGATGCCAGTCCCTTAGCAGGTTTTAAGACATTTGTCCCTATCCTTTGGCTAATTCTATCAGCTTTATAAGGAGACTGACAACTGAGTGGACTTTTTTCTTTATAATTTTGTTGCCCTTTGCAAATTATCCTCTCTTACATAAAAAAAAAAAGGTCTGAGAGAGTTAGCCAAAAGAATGGAATAAATGTCTTGAAACCTCCCTCTTTAATGAGTTCCTGGGAGCCAGATTAAGACTCCTTTAGGCTAAATTCTTACAGCGAATCTTTCTTTCTCAGCGCACTTTCCAGTCCTCGTTTTTTACTTTATTGTCTATATTTTGTTTTTCATTAATCTTGTCCGGCTGGTGTATTAGTTGGGGAGACCTTTCAGTTTCCGGCACTGTCCCCGAGAAACCATCCGCATGCTCGCCTCAATTCCCGGCTGCCCCTTCGCAGCTCCTCCACCCAGCTGATTTGACGTCACATTAAATGAGAAATATATGTTATATAATTTTGTTTTTGCGTAGGGGTTCCTTGAAACGTGATGTATTTGAAGGGTTATGCAAGGGTAAAAAGGTTGAGAAGCACTGCCTTATTCGATACCATATAATCTCTCTCTTTCTCTCTGACCAATAGCGTGGCTTCATATATGTGACGTCAAATCAGCTGGGTGGAGGAGCTGCGAAGTGGGAGCCGGGAATCGAGACAAGCACGCGGGACGATTTCTTGGGGACAGTGCCCAGTTTCCTACACAAGCATGGCTCATAGGGAAAGGTCATCCAGGTAAGAGCCCCCAATCTTTCAGTAGTGGCCTGGATCCCTCTTTTATGTAATGTAAAAGGGAAATCGGCCAAGGGCAACAAAACTACAATAAGAAAAATTAATATCTACACAAAATTAACAAATAAACACGTAGATAGATAGACATTACTGAAGGAAAATCACCTCTTAACTTACAGCCCTTTCAGACAATGAACGGAATGAACTACCAACTAACACAGAGGAAACAAACCATGACATAATATTGTAAACTAATAAGGATACGCGACGCAAAACAAGGCAAATCATCTGACAGCCACACCATTTAGTCCAATCATTTACTAACTAACTACTGTATTGCCTTCCCTAATGTACCTCTTTTCCTTAGTGACCCCTCCTTTAAGTCATTCAGTCGTGGTGCTTCAGTTTTTCTTATTTTCTCTGTATTTATGTTTTATATTTTGTTGTTTTCTTTCGTGTTTTGTTGATACCTCGAGTTTGGTTACGACTTTTCAACAGTTTCCTTTTCAGTGTTTTTTCTCTTATTTCTTCTTTCCTTAAATGTAAAATATTTTCAGTTTTTATATTTTTTAGTTATTTTTTAGTATCTTCTTTTTCCTTCAGAGAGAGAGAGAGAGAGAGAGAGAGAGAGAGAGATCATCGCAGCCCTTGCAACATTATAACCAAGAGAGAAAGATAAGAATGAAAAAAAGTAGAAGAGAGGAAAACTAGGTAGTAAAAGGAAGAAGGTAAAAATAATCGTATGTCCCCCTCAACACACACACACACACACACACGCACGCACGCGCGCGCGTGTGGTCGGTATACCTGGACATAAAACAGCCTCTTGATAAAGTCCCTCACGGCAGACTATTTTGGAAGTTAGAGAACATAGTAGAACTGAGAAGAGCTTTGTTAGATTGGATAAGGGATTACTTGAAGGACAGAGAGATGAGAACTGTGATCAGAGATACATACTCAACTTGGGGGATAACAAGTGGAGTGCCACAAAGGTCAGTGTTATCTCACATTATGTTCCAGGTATACATAAATGACATACAAAATAGGGTAACCAGTTATATTGATTTATTTGCTGATGATACAAAATTGCTAAGAGTAATTAAAAACCCGAGAAGAGAAGAAGGGTATTGGAAAATACAGTTTTCCACATAGAACGGTGTAAAAGTGGAATGCATTGAGTGATGAAGTTGTTATAGCACATAATGTTCATAGCTTTAAAGAAAAATTGGATAAATGGAGACATGGAGACAGGACATTATTATAAGCCCAGCTCTAACCCTGTACAATGCAACTAAGTAAATGCAACTAGATAAATGCACACACACACAAATAAATAAATAAATAAATAAAATAAAGTAAATAAAAATAAATAAAAATAAGTATTCTTTCTTTATTCTTTATTATAGTCTCTGGAAATAATAATAAAATTAAAAACAAAAGAATGCTTATGTTTTTCAAGAGAGAGAGAAAGAGGGAAAGACATGAGTATAGGCACAATGTACCGTTGGAAAGGTAGAACCTGAGAAGCAAATCTCAACTGAACTGAAACTGAACATCAACAAACCCGAGGTAGCGGCGGCCCGAGGAAAGAGGCTCCACACGCCCCAGCACAGCCCAGTCCTGACCAGCTACCGTGCACCTGAGCCATTGAGGGGAAGGCTGAGAGACCACACCACCCTCTGAGAAGAAAAAAGGCCATTTAAAGGAAATACAAACGCCATGTATCTCTTCGAACAAATCAAATTGCTTCACGACAATGGCTTGCATTCAAACCTCATTGCTCTGGTACGTCTGTTTTCTTATGGTGTTTTTGTAATACTATTAAAGTGACATTAGCATTAATGTTAACCCGAACACTGCGACAGGCAACAATTCACAGCACAAAAACAAATATACGACTTTTTTGTTAGGATCTCCAAGAAAGAAAGGGGTGTAACAGTATAGATTTAGCAGTTTCTAAGCAGTTTAGAGGCTGTAGAGAAAGAAGAAATGTCTCAGTGGTGTTAGTGATTAGGGAAATATGTGCCAAGAAGCAGGGAAAGGATCAAGTTAGGTTTGTGCTAACTCAGTAGTTCAGTGTCATTGGCGATTGTTTCACTGTAGGTCACGAGTGGAAGCAACCCGTCAGTGTCTGAATACTAGTAGATCAAAGTTTTACTTTGTGTTTTGGCAGAATTAAAGGTGAATATTGAAAGGAGACACACAGCAATATCAACTTATGTTTTCAGCTCTCACCCTAACAAACCTGAGGACCAAGTGGGAAAGTTGGATTTTTGAGTGGACAAAGCTAAAACATGGCCAAATTTCACCTCTTTCCACACACAAAGAAGTGGGGATTCCTGCTGTTGTTAAGACGGATACCTCCTTTGAAAAAATCTCTGAAAATCAGTAGTTTATTTCTCCTTAACCCTTTCAGTACTGTGACACGTTTCCATATCCATTCTGCTTCCATTCCATTACATTCTGCTTCTGGTGATTTTACACAGCTTCAGAAAATTAATGTTGGGTTTAAAATAATGAAGACTGTGGCCTTTAATCTTCTGACCTCCATAGATTTTTCGTAATGTCAATAAAATGGTCTAATCGTACACAAATCTCAAGGTAAAGATGTGTCTCAGTATTGAAGGGGTTAAGGTCACTAATCTAACCTAGAATTACTAAACCTAATCTATGTTGGTCTTGGTGTAGGTAATGCTAATCTAACCTAATGTTATCTAACCTAACCTAACCCCTGTTAGGTTAGGTTAGATAATGCTAGGTTAGATTAGTGTCATCAAGGAGATTCTGATTACAGATATCTGAAGATTCTTTTTCTGCAGTTCTTATCAAAGATGCCACCCATCATAACAGCAGCAAAAATAACTCCTCACTTCTCTTTGGTGGTAAAAGGTGATATTTGGCCATATTTTATCTTTTTCCACCTGAAAACCCTAAGGCTAAAAGCATTAGGAGCTGAAAATGATAGTAAATAAAGCCCCATGGCTTGTCTTAATATTAAGTATTATTTACCATATTCTCAATCTCATACATGTTTTGTCTATCTCACTAATACAAGAGTTAGCTAGTGTTCTCAAACATTTTTTTTTTTTTTTTTTTTTTTTTTTTTTCTCCTAGTAAACTGGAACTCTCTGCCTGCTTCTGTAATTCCTTCCTATGGCTTGTACTCTTCCAAGACTCAAAGAGGGAGGTCTGAAGCGACTTGTTCTTCAGTATTGGACCTTTTCACCTTTTTTTGGGATTGACTTTTTTTTTTTTTTTTTTTTTTTTTTTCCAGTGTCCCTCTTGTTCATGAAAAATTAAAAACATTTTATTTCATTTGAGTGGAGTAAGCTTTAAGAGGATTCTGTCATTTCAGTTGTATGATAAGTATGTAAACCACAGAGATGATAAAGAAATAGGATGGTAGATAAATGAATGGAATGGACTGAGCAATCAGGGACCAGTTTCTTAAACACTTCTGCACACTCCACTACTTCCAAAAGGCTCTAGTTGAGATGACAAGTTTTTATAGTTTTAGACAAAGATTAACAAGAATCCTACATTATTAACAAGAGAAATACTTAAGGCTCGTCATCTCTATGGCTTTGGATTCCTGTTAGTTTTGTATAAGAGATATTAAAGAAACATGTTATTGTGCCACAGTGAAGTAGAGACAGTGTTTCCTCCACCACAGGGCAGCCTGGTGCTCTCCGTGGCAGAGAACCAGCCTGAGAGTTACCTGCTGCCAGCCGCGCGTTACCAGACCCTGGTGTACGTGGGGCGGGCGCTGCAGAGCCTTGGGGAGTACAGGCGCGCTGAGGCCACACTGAAGGAGGCCCTGCAGTATGCCAAGGCAGCTGCCAAGACCAAGGTGGCCAAGACAGCTGACATGTTCAAGGAGGGACTCACAGAGATTGGTGAGACCATCAGCTCATTGACATCATGGCTTGTGTACTGTAAGCCAAAGGAAAAGAAGGCCACTGGTAGATTACAGCATTGATTTTTTTTTTTTTTTTTTTTTTTTTTTCAGAAAAGTGGCCAAGGTCAATAAAATTATTAAAAAAAGGCCCACTTAGTTTCAGCTTTACAAAGGTAAATGGCACCAGAACACTTTTTCACTGATAGTCAGCTTTATTACTATGATTATGATAGTCATGCAGGCTGCAGGTACAAGCTTCAGATGAATGACTAAACCACTGATTCATCCTTGGACACTCGCTTTTTTATCATTACATTCATTAACCATAATTTGTGGAAAGTAGCCTTTTATGTCTGCATGTGAAGTGCTGACTCTCCCTTGATACACAGACGTGAAGTATGCCATGGCGGAGTGCAACATGGCGGTGCGTCAGTACAGCCAGGCCCTCACCGTGCTGGAGTCTATCCCGCAGCGACACCGCACCCCAAAGGTCAACATGAGGATGGGCCGCCTCTACCAGCAGGTTGGTATGGAGCGCCCCGCCATCACCGCATACAAGGAGGTGCTCAAGGTAATTGTGGCCTTGCTGTGTGTGTGTGTGTGTGTGTGTGTGTGTGTGTGTGTGTGTGTGTGACGTGATTGGCATTGTGAGTGGATTGGGCTAATGTTTGAATATTATTTTCTTTCTTTCTTTCTTTTTTTTTTATTTATTTCTCCTGTTTCATCTCCTGCAATGCACAATCAATAAGGATGTTGTGATGGAGATGTCAATTTTATTGGTTCATGTTTTTCTTTGTGTGTTTTCTCTCATAAAGCATAATAATTGTGATAGAGGTTAATATTGGACCCCCCCACCCTCTCTCTCTCTCTCTCTCTCTCTCTCTCTCTCTCTCTCTCTCTCTCTCTCTCTCTCTCTCTCTCTCTCTCTCTCTCTCTCTCTCTCTCTCTCTCTCTCTCTCTCTCTCTCTCTCTCTCTCTCTCTCTCTCTCTCTCTCTCTCTCTCTCTCCTAATAAAAAATAAGGTTTGAATCTGGAAACAGGAGACAGAACCATTTGAGTTTAGTATGTGTCCTGTAAAAATTATAACTAGGAAAGTACAGGTAGGTAGAATACACACATGTTGGTTAGAGAGTGATTAATGTAATTTTGTATCATAGGAGTGTCCTCTAGCCTTAGAAGCTGTCCAGGAGCTGCTTAGCCTCGGTGTGCGGGGTGCTGAAGTCGCCTCCCTCATGATCAACATACACGGAAGCTGTGCCGGGACTGAGTGGTGAGTGCCTCTGCTGACACTGTTTGCTGGCTGGCTCTCTATCTGTTAGTCACTTGAAACACTTATGCCGGCTGCTTTTTTTGTCTATCAGTCTGTCTGTGGGTTTTATTCAGAAACACTTAACAACTTTCCAGACTGTTTTTCTGTCTTTCTGTCTGTCAATGGTCCTTATTCTGAAACACTTTTGCAGGCTTTCTATCCATCAATCAATGGTTCTTAATGTGAAGCACTACACTTTTGCAGGCTGTCTTTCTATTTGTCAGTCAGTTAATAGTATTTACTGTAACACTTTTACTTTTCAATTGTTTGTGTCTCTCAGTCTGTCAATGGTCCTTATTCAGAAACACTTTTGCAGGCTGTCTTTATTCTCTTACATTTTTGCACACTGGCTTTTTATCTCTTAGTCAATTAATGATCATTATTCTCTAACTCTTTTGCAGGTTGTCTTTCTGTTAGTTTCTGTCTTAGTCTGTCAGTGGTTTTTATTTTAAAGTACTTTTGCAGGCTGCCTTTCTATCTGTTAGCATGTCAATGGTTTTTATTCTGAAATACTTTTGCGGGCTGTCTTTCTATCAGTCAGTCAATGCTCCTTATTTGGAAACACATTTGCTGGCTTTCTTTCTATCATTTAGTTTGTTGATGGCTTTTATTTTTAAATACTAATTTTGCAGGCTGTCTTTTTATCTATCTGTCTGTCAGTGATCCTTATTCTGACATACATTTGCATGTCGTCTTTCTGTCTGTCAGTCATTCAAGGGTCCTTATTCTTCACTCCAGCTCCACTCCTTTCAATAAGTTGTTGTGAGGGAGAAAGTGTTTCATAATGTAGTTCTATTTCTGTTAATACTTCCTTGATATCAGAGGTACAGATAGACTTATTTTTCTGGTTATTTTTGTTGTTTTCCCTGGTCAGTCTTTTTATATGAGGAAGTCTTGAAAGGACCTGTATGTATGAATATTGAAGAATCTATGCAGAAAGAATAATTTGATTGTTAGATGGAAAATAGGGTGCTGCTTGTATAGCACTTTGGTTAGATGTGTTGTTTTGAATACTTTGAGGGAAAGTAGTGATGCTAAACAAAAAGATGATAGAGATGCTGTTTCTTGTGCAGCTTTCTCTAAATGTAGATGTATAGGCAGATAACAGTTTTCATAACAGTGTAGTGATGGTGATGTATAAGTATTTTTTCTTATTGTGTATATATAAGAATGCCATCTTTCCTAATATTTTGCAATTTTTGTGTGTTTGAGAAGTACTGTAAGGCAGTTATGACAAATTAGATTATGATGACGCTGCTTCTTAAATATTTTTCCTTCAAATTTGCACATTACCATTTTTTCTGACAGTTTTTAATATTTCCAGGTTGTCAATGTGGGTGAAAGGACACGCATATTTACACAGTAGAGACTATACCAATGCCATCAGTTCCTTCAAGCACCTGGAGGAGAACTCTGCCCTCAGTCGCAACGTTGACATTCTCGCCACCTTAGGGGAAACATACTACCTTGCTGGGGACTCAAAGAATGCGCTCACCTACCTACAAAGGGTAACAAATCATAGATATTACTTCTCTTGTTGTTTTCCTAGTGTCAGTGATGTATGATTTTCTCTCTCTCTCTCTCTCTCTCTCTCTCTCTGTGACATTAAAATTTCAGTCAATTAACTAGTCACTCAATCAATTCAGAATACCGGCCAGAGTCATTTCTGTTCCCTTGTTCCTCAGTGACTTCCATCCTTTGCATTTCTACCACAAGTACATGAGATGGTAAGTAACGTTACTTCTCACACAGGCCCACGTACTGAACCACCTAAACCTGCGAGGAACAGACCTACTGGCGTGTCTCCTGGCTGCTGAGAAGAGGAACCGTGAGCTGGAGGAGCTGGCCATGTCTACCACAGCAGTGACAGACACGGCCCCCAGCCCTGGATCACTATGGGCTACTACTGCCAGCTCAGTAAACGCACCACCAAAGCTATATATTTTGCTCATAAGGTAGAGATTTATGATGTTTTATTTCTAGCTTCTTTTTTTTTCTTTGTAGGAGGGAACTAGCCAAGGACAACAAAAACAAGCTTTCTATTTTTGCAAAATAGTAGGTATATGCCAATACCTAAGTGGAAAAAAAGCATTATTCACTTGCGAGCAGCAACTCTTCCACACCCAGCTGGTGGCCTTGACACATTGTGGTGGTGACGTGACTGACCTCGTGCCACTCATATATATATATATATATATATATATATATATATATATATATATATATATATATATATATATATATATATATATATATATATATATATATATACAATTATAAATGACTTACTAAAGAATCAAAGGTAAGCAGAGAGAGAGAGAGAGAGAGAGAGAGAAAGAGATTAACAGAACAACAGTAGTGAAAACGTGGCAACACTGTACAGAGACGCTCGCCCCCCCACGGATGTAAATTAAGGCTGGTCAGACTATAGCTATGACCTCACTGAATGTTTCCTTTTGTGTTTCACATTCTTCATGCAAAATTAAAAAAAAAAAAAAAAAAAGAGAGAGAGAGAGAGAGATAACTCCTTTACCATCCTTGGAATCCCTTTCTAATTATTATCTATTCAACTTCTTTGAGGACTGGCACCTCAGTGGGCCTTTTTATCACAATTTTTGTTGCCCATGGCCAGTCTTCCCACTTACAACAAAAATCACATTATGGTGTTAATTTTACACTCGGTATTTTTTTTAGGAGAAACCTGGCCAAGTGGAACAATGTTGATTAAACACAAAGGCTCACTGAGATGCCAGTTCCAAAGCAGGTCTGAGAGAGTTAGCCAAAAGAATGTGATAAATGTCTTAAAACCAACTCTTAAATGAGTTCATATTGCAGGAAGATGGAAATGCAGAAGCAGGCAGGGAGTTCCGGAGAAAGGGATGAATGATTGAGAGTACTGGTTAACTCCTGCATTAGAGAGATGGACAGAATAGAGATTAGAAACAGATTTAAAGTAGAGTGCCAGTTTCATAAATTTTGATACACTGAATTATTACATGGTTTGTTTTGCAGGCGTGCTCAATCAACCCCCGCAGTATTGAGGGTCTGCTGCTGAAGGGAACGTTACTCCTGGAACTCAAAAAACTGCAGGAGGCTGTCATGCACTTCAGGGAGGCAATGCAGATCGCACCACATAGATTTGAACCACATAAAGTAAGATGGTCCTGAGGTTTTCTTCAAAGTGACACCATTTTACCTTACATACACACAGACATACCAAGAAGGGTAGAGACGAGGCACAGTTTTCACATTCACACTCACTCACACCACTTTATTGTCCCATTTAGCCCCAGATAGAGAAAAGACAGTACTCGTGTCCTCAATTTATGGGAGTCAGTTTCACGTTTATTTATTTATATTTTTATTCTCTTTTTTTTGTGTGTGTGTGTGTGTGTGTGTGTGTGTGTCTGTGTTTGTGTTTGTTGGTTTCCTGACAAATTCCTTGCCTGTATGTTTGTGGTACTGGTCAATTTTCTGTTTGCACTTCACATATTTATTCAGCTTTGGTATGTAATGCATGACGGTCCAAAGCTGTGTGAATTTTGCTTGTATTTCATTTGTGTATTCAGCCTTAACCTGCAATGCAAAGATTACACTAAAGATTTATTCTGAGTTATTTATGAGGAAAACATGAGAGAATTATGAGACTGGCTGTTACAATGATAAGCTTTTGCATTCATAAATCTAATACCTCTCTCTCTCTCTCTCTCTCTCTCTCTCTCTCTCTCTCTCTCTCTCTCTCTCTCTCTCTCTCTCTCTCTCTCTCTCAATGTGGTTACAGGGATTAGTTGATTGCTACCTCGCCATGCATCGATCCAGGGAAGCTGTGGCCATAGCCAGTAATACCTGTAAACTATTAGGTCAAACTCCTCGTGCCCTCACTGTGAGTACAAGTTGTCTGTTTTTCAAAGAACCATGGGATCAGAACACATTTTTCTTCACTCTCTTGACTGCTCATGTGCCTTTAACACTTTTTTTATTTATTTATTTTTTTTTTCACGCTAGATGAGTTTACCGAGCAGAAAATAATGATGTGTGGTTGAAAGGGTTTTGAATGTTCTTATCTTTCATTTTATTATCTGGTGTCTTTCAAAATAATGTCTTAATCTTTTTTTTTTTTTTTCTTTAAGCAGGCTGGACCTCCCAGCTACTTTTAACTTCTTTCTGTATTTTTATATTTCTATGTGTTTGTAACTTGTACTGCTCCACCCTTTATTTTGTACTTCCCCCCACTTTTCTCAATAAACTTTGTAAACTTTTGAAGTCATAGTAGTCAAAATGTGGTTAGGGAAAAGTGACAAGAAGACTCAGGCTGAAGCAGGAGTATTATAATAACTTAACCACATGTCTGTTGATAGAAAGAAGGAAAGGTGTAGTTCAAATGTAAGAGAATATTGCACCATTTCATTCTGAGCATCTATATAATTTCTCCTACATGTGTTCCATCTTCATGTGACAAATTTAATAAATATTGTGATGTTTGTAGGAAATCATTAGTCTTCCTCTCTTCAGTTGTATGAATAATGTCCCCAATTTGTAACTCCTCTTAGTGTGAGAAATTGACAGATTTGATAATGAGCATAATGTTAATAGGAAATCATTAGTCTTTCTCTTCACAGATGTATAATTTCTCTCCATTTGTGACTTGTCTTATTGTGATAGATCTGATGAACATTGTACAGTTTAGGAGACATCATCAGTCTTTCTCTCCACAGTTATATGCATCCGTTCTGGTCAAAGATTCACTGACAGTCAGCAAAGGAAAAAGTTTGTTAGAAAAGGCATTGAAAGAAGATTCGTATCATCTCCCGGCTGTTTATCTTCTCTGTGAACTGTATGAGCAGGTGAGTAGTGGCAGGTGTTGCTGTTGTGATGTTCTGCTGATTGAAAGAATGTTAAAAAATAAGGGAAGTTACAATATAGAGAAGAGAAAATACTCCTGCCCTCACTTAATGGGAATCTTTTGCATGTTTATTTATGTATTTATATTTTTATTTAATTTTTCTGTGTGTGTGTGTGTGTGTGGACTTTTTGACAAGTAATTGTTTTTATATTTGTTGTGTTGATCTACTTTAATTTGTGTTTCACATATTTACTAAGCTTTGTTATGTAATGTGTGACAATACAAAGCTTTGTTAATTTTGTTTATATCTTATTTATGTATTCACTTATTTATGTATTCAGCTTTAACGAACAATACCAAGATTAGATCGAGGGTTTCCTCAGAAATAAAAAAAAAAAGTGAGAATTACGAGGCTTTCTATGGTAATGACTAATTCATGCATTCATGAAATTATATTTAGTAGTCTACTTATTTCCACCTGTCATACCCATTACAGTCACAACTGTCTCATATTTACTCTCCTTTTAACATTTCATTGTCACAGGATTTGCGATATGAGTCAGCCATTGAGTTACTAAGGAAGCAGGTGGCCGTGCAGTCAACAAGTCGCCTGCACCAGATGTTAGCAGATTTCTTCTCTCGGGTGCACGACGAGGAGAAGGCGGCACACCACTTTGGCATCGCCCTGAAGTGAGTGGCCAGCTGGTGCAGTGACACATGTCTATGTATTGGGTCCAAGTGAAGCAGAGTTTGTCCTGTTTTCCATATCCATGTCTAATTTGTCTTGAAGTTTATGCCTACTGTTAGGGATTGGCACCACAGTAGGCATTTTTTTATTTTTATCCTTGGTTGGTTCTGCTTCTTTGTAAAAAGTAAATGAATAGATAACCACATCTTCACTTAGTAATTCCAAATGTCTATAGTTCTATGTGGGATACTGTGTTTCTTGTTACCAGAACACGTACTCTTATTGATCTTATTTATGTGTCCTCTCATTTGTTTCCTCCTTGTGGCACCGTTCTTTTTATTGAAGCGTTTATTTCAAAGCTCGTTAAGAGTGAATATCAATTTTCCTCCAGCCATGAGCCAAGCAACACTAGAGCACTAGAGGGTATGCAGAAAATGGAAGCCGCACCCGATGCAGTGGAGACGCCTCCCTATGACATGGAAGTGGAGGACATAGGAGACTCGGAGGTGAGCTGGGGTTTCTCTGTCACTCCAAGTTAAAGTGGTAGCGATGCATTTTCAAATATATTAGTACACAGTCTGACCAGGCTGAAATATTGTCATAGAACATTAAAAGTGACAGCAAGTGTGCTGGGAATTCTTTCTGTATTCTTACTCTCATGGTGAAACAAGGCAGCCATAACTAGTTCCCTCTCTCCATTATGCTGTAGTACATGCTATCTGTTGATCATATACTAGGCTGACAATTCTATCTTTCACCTTTTCCTTAGAGTGAGGGACTGGCTCCATGTAAAAATCTCCAGTTATTTTTGTTCATTGCATCTTCCTTTGTGACTTCCATCACTTGCATTTCTATGACAATTCCATCACTCCATCTCACTCTGCCTTCCCCTCAATCTCCCTCTTGCTGTTTCATCTATTTTCTTATGTTCAAAGCTTCCCAAAGGTGAATCAGTGATTTGATCAACTGTCTGTTCCAGGGGGAGGTGGAGGAAAGCGACCTGGAAGCTGTTTGGTCTGATGTGGACTTCTCATTCAGTGGACAGTAGCACACGTCTCCCTGTGTGAGCCGCAGCACTGCCCTGTGAGTGACGCTGCCCGGCCACCAGTGTGCTGTGTCCTCATCCCACCAGTCACGTGGAGGCTTCCCTGACTCACCTCACTGACATACCAAGCTGGATGTCACCACTGTCACTGCCTCCTACCATTACCTGCAGACTGTCTGGCAGGTTTGTGTCATTGTTTACATCAAGTGACCATAGCAAGAATAGTCACCAAAATATGTGATAGTGGGGCAAAGACAATGGTTGAATGGTCATCTGTAGTGCTGGGAAATGACTGCTAACAATGATGCCATATGACCATAGTAAAAATAGTACTGAAATGTGTAATAGTGAGGTGAGGGCAGTGGTTGAAGGGAGGCTGTTTTAGGTGCTGGAAAATAGAGTAAACCAAGATCTGAGGCAAAAAGTAAGTCACATAAGGAATGCAATAGGTAGACTGTGTGGAAGGAACAGTGAGGAGTGAGTGAAGGCCGTTCTTGATGGAATGGAGACAAGACATCACTCTACTGAATATTTTGAAAGACATTTTGTATTTTGATGCCATTTTATGTGGAAGTGGAAGGCCAGCAATCTTGCCTGTGTGTGTGTGTGTGTGTGTGTGTGTGTGTGTGTGTGTGTGTGTGTGTGTGTTAGAAGAGTCTACATGTTCTATACAACACTAGGGACAAACTAATTAAGATTTTTTATAACAATAACAACTACCTATCAAGAAAGTCCTGTGCTAGCAGTCCTAAGGCCTCCCAACCACTGGGTACCAGACAGTGTGCACCTCAGCACCTGATGAAAGGCTGCAGTTAACCAACACTTAAAGAGCCAAATACTATGTTGATATTTTTTATGTAAACTTAAAACATTAGTGAATGGCTGTTATCTAACTTAACACAGTGATTCAGGAGCTGTACATATGACTTGGTGTTTTCTTGTATGTTTATGTGATAAGATTTATATTTATTTTGTTGAAATATGAGACAACAGTATTAGTACATGTTATTAACCTTTGTGGGTGCAGTGCAGTGTTTTGATCTTAGTGTGTTCCCAGTGCCTTTTATCTTGCAGTCTCTTACATCATGTAAGGTCAAGAAAAACAAAACATTTAGGGTATAATATACATTACAGAAATTCTTTATACATTAAATATTATTTTTTACAAAGTCCAAATTAACTGCACATAATCACTTCCTCATTGTTTCCACTCTGGGGTCATCTGGGCGATACACTGAAAAGAACAAGAAAATATAAAATTAGGCCACAAATACTGAATTAAATTATAAACTAATGACTGAGTATAACTTATTATCTTTCAAACATCATAACATTATGGTGATTCTTTACAATATTCAACATACATTATTTGATAGAGGTAGCTTCTCTTGCTTCCTCTCTTCAATATGATATCTATCTCTTGCCACTGCCAGCTCTGGTTGTCTCATTTTTTAATGTAAGAGGGACACTGATAAAGGGAAACTAGAAAGGCAAGGAAAAAGGAAAAAAAAACCTTCTGAGGTGCCAGGTCCTTGAAACTGTCCTCATGAAAAGTTCTAGTCATAGGAAGGAAGACAAAAGCAGGCAGGGAGTCCAAGTCTGACTGATTACTCTTGATCCTTACCAGTGTAGGTGAAGCGGTATTTCTTCTTGTCTCCTTCCTTCTTGTTGTATGCGTGTAAGTATTTCTTCTTGTCTCCTTCCTTCTTGTTGTACGTGTAAGCTGAGACGCCCATCAATCCTATGCCTGTGGGTGTGGAGTCTCTTAGCCAGTGCAGATGATACAACAGTAACTGAGGCAAAATTCTCAAAGTAATCAAGATAAGACTGAAACATCATTAGCACTTCTATCCAAGAGCTAGGCTAGGTCAAGCTCATATGAATTCACTTCATTCATTTCATTAGTAATTCATGTACTGAGTAAATCACAATTAAAAAAAAAAATCTAATTTATGCCACAAAATATATACTCAATCTCAAAATTTACAGGGTATTTCTATAAAACCTGGGATATCCAAAATTCATGGCTAAGAGTCATGCTATATATGATTATTTATTTTTTAAGTAAGAGGGTAATTCTAACCAGGAGCAACAAACATGATTTAACAATAGGGCCCACTTAGATGCCAGTCCCTAAGCAGGTCCAAGAGAGTTAGCCAAAAGAATGGGAAAAAAAGTCTTGGAACCTTCCTCTTAAACGAGTTCAGGTCATGGAAGATGGAAATACAGAAGCAAACAGGTAGTCCTCTCACCTAACAACATGAGGTAGGAGGACGCCATCACCTCAGGGATCTCGTTCCATCCCTGCCGGTAAAGCTGTGCCACTGCGTAAGAAGGAACAGAATCAGCACAGAGACAAAGCTGCACATAAGTATTGATGTTCAAGGCCTAATGGTGGTGGTTTACCTGTGGCTTAATCAAATGAGTAAAAACAAAAGGCATCTTAACACTGCAATCACATGGTGCTGCTACATAATGTTCAAAAGCTTAAATAGTGATAATAAAAACAACTAACTTTGACTAAACGTATTATATATCATAAAATACTGCAATCACATCACTCAATTATTATTATTATTTATTTTTTTTTTTTTTTTTTTTTTTTGTAAGACTGGAAATCTAGCCAAGAGCAACAAAAACTATTAAACAATAGGGTCCACTTTGATGCTAGTCCCTAAGAAGGTCCAAGAGTGTTAGCCAAAAAAATGGGATAAATAAATGTCTTGAAACCTCCATCTTAAATTATTTCAGATCACAGACAGATGGAAATACAGAAGCAGGCAGAGAGTTCCAAAGTTTACCAGAGATACAGATGAATGTCCTATTTATATTGCTAATGTGTATCTATGTAGGAAATGACATGCTGGCAGGTTTGTAGCATTCCCTATTACCATTGAGCCTTGCCTCTTGCCGCCTTAACTGTCATGTCAAATGTGAAGGGATACCAAAGCAGTGAGTAAACAAGATCGTTGTGGAGTAAACACCTTAAAGATGACAAGCACTAAAAGGAGATGAGATTAATCAGCAACAAGTGAAGTGAGGTCAGCTAATTTAGTAATAGTTCAATATAACACTGACGCCTTAGTTTTTGACAATTTTCTTTCACACCTCCACCAAACTCATTGTATACATATTACATGATAATATAAGGTAGCCGACAGATACCTCCAACAAGCTTAGGGAACCATAGGAATGCAAGGTTTATGGGTGGGGTGAGATGAAAACTAGTAATTTATAGTGAGTAAATGATCAGAATCACCTAAAACAACGAATGTGGAAGCCGATACAAAGGGAATCCCGCGCCCACTGCTGGACGGCAGATTATGTAAAGCACAGAAGTAAAGGTCAGGTTAGGTTAGCTTATAATATGTTAAGCACAACAGTGAATTTTTCCCAACAGTAAGTGATTTCTGACAATGTTAAATCTTCACTTTTTTAAATTATTGCAGAATGTGGTAATCCTGCTGCATACGGCTAGGTTTTAATTGATTCTGGTCAGGTATGTGTCGTGTTTTAGGTAATTCTGATCATTTACTCCCAAAAAATTATTCGTTATCGCCTCATCCCACCTGAAAACCCTGCATTCCCACAGGTCCCATAGCTTATTGGAGGTTAAGGGCTGGTGGCATTTTTTCGCCCCTATATATCATCGTACAGCGTATACACAATGGTTTGATGAAGGACTGGAGGGAAATTATCTAAATAAAATAAATAAATAATAAAATAAAATATATAAATAAAAAAAAGGTGTCAGAGTTATACTGAACCTTTGCTTAACATTGTTCACTTGACGGGGACTTACTATGGGAGTGAAATATTCCTTCCTAAAAATAACCACGACTGATGCACTTGTTAGGGTGATATCTATGGGGGTATGTGACACGTTAGCACAAACATGTACACTGGCACACCTTCCCTTACTTGACACCTAATCTGCTGCAGAGTTTGACCTCAACTAACAAATACTTATTCACATCATAACACTCAGATTGAAAGTCAAAAAACCGGATGCCGTTTCTCTTAAATACACACAATTACTCGGCACACAAACAACACTTTCATCTGGAAACTAACTGATATACACTAAATCATCATCAATATGCCCAAACTCCTTATTGTTCAAGATTTAAATGAGAAAAGTTGGTTTGTTTACGTGATCTCCTCCCAGCTGCTGCCGCCATCTTGCCTCTTCTGCTGATGGTGCTGGGAACTTCTTATTATTCATGATGATTTATACCACCTTCCCCTGTGTTGAATCAAATTATAATTTCAGTTATCTTTTATGGTATTTGTTATTATTTTTGTTTATTTGTAGAAACAGCATTTGCACTTTTCTCAATCCGGAAACTCAGTAAAAAAATTTCGTTCATTCTTGATTAAAGTTTTCTTTCAGAAAAATATATTTTAGATGTAATGAATGAAAGTCACAATGTAATAAAGCAAACAACTAAAGAAAAAAAAAAGGTTGAATTTTTCATAATAACTTACGTATCTATAAGAAAGCAATTATTGGAGTTCAATGTTAAATTACGTGTCTCTTAACTGCCAAACTGCAGGCGGTTCGAGCCATGGCGATTAGAGTCGATTGGGTTGGACAGATTTTTTCCTCAGTCTGATTTAGGCAAAATGAGTCAGCCGAGGAGCAAGCATTTAAGTGGACTTTTCATTGATTTAGTACGAGAAGAATGTGCTATATGTGATCCTATAGTGATTATGTGCACGGGGATCATGATGTTTGCAGCTTTATGGAAGGATGTTAAGCTACAGAAATTAAATGCAATGTTAAGTTAAACAGTTTATAATTACTTATTAAGGCCTATATTACAGTAGAAGTTACATGCATTGTATTGAACTGTAGAAGGAATTCCTGCATCCTACATATTGCTGAACAATATTATTCTGCATATTAAAAAAAAAAAAAAAGCGTCTTCTAAAAATTATAACAGCATGCGCTCCTAACATTCGTTGCCGATGTCTACGTTGCCTCAGCCACTGCAACATATACTGCTATATTACTGCAACAGCCAATACGTCCACATTCTTCAGCTTGCCGTACTACTGAATGAAGTGTTAATCAGACTCAGTTGGTTGGAACTATCCTGCTTCAGAATGACTCAACTCAAATGTGTCTTCATGAATTGAATCGATCGGTTCGATTCGCTTGGTGTAAAGGCATGCAGCCTATAATACCAGTCACAGACACCTTTGTGAAATTGTGACTGGTCTTTGATTCGATCCCACACACACACACACACACACACACACGGCAGTTATCTTTGTGGGGTATGTAGTGCATTATAACACCATATATAGGTACCACACAACACTACCATAGCGCCACCAAACACCACCATAACAAGCAAACATGAGACGCCATTACACCACAACCAATCACTATACACATATAGTACCTAGTGGTTATGATGGTTGTACTAGTTGTAGCATTAGTAGCTGTGGCAGTAGTAATAGAAGCAGCAGTAGCACTATTATTATTACTGTGTGTGTGTGTGTGTGTGTGTGTGGTGCTCACCTAGCCAGCCATTAACCTACGGAGGCATGCAGAGCTCATGAATAATGGCCATATCTTTGTGGTGTACTGTATACTAGCTATTACTACTACTACTACTACTACTACTACTACTACTACTACTACTACTACTACTACTACTAGTACTTTTATATATAGCTACTACTACTACTACTACTACTATAGTACTTTTATATATAGCTACTACTACTACTACTACTACTACTACTACTACTACTACTACTACTACTACTACTAATAATAATAATAATAATTCTAGTAATAATAAAAATAAAGATGATAATTCTGATAATGACAGTAATGATTACGATAATAATAATAATGGGAATAATGATAATTCGATTTTGGGTGTGTGTTGTATATTGTCCTGAAGAGAGAGAGAGAGAGAGAGAGAGAGAGAGAGAGAGAGAGAGAGAGAGAGAGAATGAATATAGGGTATAGATAGAGAAATGTAGAAACAAGAAGGGAGTGGGGATGGCGATCGGCGGATTGATTAAGCACGGATGAGAAAAATGTGGCTTAATACATGCACGTCACGACTTATCATATTCACATATTACCTAGAACCCCTTGAGTCAACATATCACTACGTAGATAAAAATAAGGAAGGTTGTTTCATCAAGTAAGGAGGTGTCTGTACATTCTTTCGTCCTTCATTGTTCTGAAATGAAATACCTCACCTCTTTCAGAAAATACTAACAACACTCTATAACAAAGATTAATCTATCAATAAAGCAATATTTTCTAGCTAATAAATGCTTAACTTAATCATACATCACTTAAAACACACCAATTGTAATAAGCAAATACATATTCAGAGGATAGTGAGCAGAGGGATCGAAGAAGGAAATAAGCGCCGGCAACCTCTCGTGTGTTGTCTGCCAAGTGGGGAGTCAAGGCCGTGAGTCACCCGTGAGTCACAGGTGAGTCTCCCCAGCGCGGGACACACGACACGCGGGGGAGGTCACCGGGGACAGGTCACTGAGAGGGGGGCGCCGCTCCCTCTCCCCTGGGTCAGGTCAAGTGGGGATCGAGGTCACTGGCTGGGTGTGCTTGGAGAAGGAGGTCACAGGTGAGGGTGGTGGTGGTGGTGTTGGTCAGGTGTGGACAGTGTTGTGGTTATGATTACGGTGTTTTTACCTTAATTACTGTCGTATCAGCAGGTGTGTAATTGTTGTTGTTCTTGTTTGTGTCATTGTTTGGGAGTTTCCCTTATTTAGCTTGCATCATCTTGTCAGCAGGTGTGGGCAGGCTTCAAGTGTGGCTGTGTAGTTGTGATGCAGGTGTGTGCAGTTGTATAGTACATGTTTTAATTCTCTCTCTCTCTCTCTCTCTCTCTCTCTCTCTCTCTCTCTCTCTCTCTCTCTCTTATGGTCAGGTGTGGGTATGTTGAGTTTGGAGAACCTGGGCAGTGCAGCAGGTGTGGGCTGTGTTGTATTTAGTTGTAGTCACGTATGCTTATAATAAAAAAAAAAAAAAAAAAAATTATAAAATGAAAAGTGAATAAAACATATAATAATGACATGTACTGCACTGCCCACACCTGCTGCAACACTATCAGACACTATTACTCAGCACACACACACACACACACACACACACACACACACACACACACACACACACACACACACACACACACACACCTGCTAATCAGGAAATACTATGATAAAAATAATGATAACAGTATAATCCATAATAATTAAATCTAAAACAGAGAATTACATTAAGAAGTCGTTAATTTTTTCTTAACCACTTTACTATAACAGCACTTCACAGTACTAGAAAGAATGAAATTTTTATAAACATCAACAAGAGACAGAGGGAAAAGAAAGGGTAATTGAAGTATAGAGTAGTAAATTTAGCAGTTTTTAGCCAGAATAGTGCTAATAATTGACAGTGAAGAAGGATTTGTGAATAGCTAGTACAAGTTGAATTTCCCAAATCCTGCCACTGCCAGACCTGAGGCTTGCGGATTATGGAAAATTCTGGATTACTGGTGGTTCTTAAGTAAGCACCCTAAAATGCCCTACATGGTGTTAGTCAGCCTGTATTATAATTGTAACATTGTTTTGATATAATACATGTGTGTGTGCGTGTGTGCGCGTGTTATCTGTACAAGTAAATATTCATGAAGAATGATACAGAAAATGTCATGCACTGCCACATCATATCGGCATTCAGGCAAACTTACATTATTCCGAAAAATTTGAATTAATCACGCAAATTAAAATTATGCTGGATTATAGGATTTGTCGGATTACGGAATTCCGGATTTGGGAGGTCCAACCTCTACATTAAAATATATATATATATATATATATATATATATATATATATATATATATATATATATATATATATATATATACTACTTCTTTTCACTTTATCTTTTACTGCAATAGGAAACAAGTAACAGTATGAGAAGCAATGAGTGAAGCCTTTGTAACCATCCTTAAGAAAGAAAGGGGATTAGAAATAGATTTCTTTTAATTTTTACCCAGTTTAATGATCATAGGTGGCTCTCAAACAAGCAAAGATGTCTCAGAGTGATTAGTAATTAAGAAAAGATGGTCATGATTACTGGCAAAGAGTTAAAATTGGTGAAATTGGTGTGTTATTTTAGGGTAAATTTTCTATACGTAGAATTGGTCACTTAAATGCAGTGTAATCTTTTATTAATGTTATTATTATTATTATTATTATTATTATTATTATTATTATTATTATTATTATTATTATTGCTATATAGGTGGTGGATCAGAAAAAAAAGGCAACAAAACAGCAGTAAAAAAGAGAGAAAAAAAAAGATCCACTATTCAATCAGAAACCAAATGAGAAGGTGAAGTTATCTACTATGAACTTAACCTAACCTAATCTAATTATTACCTAAGAATTACCATTGTTTTGATTGACATTTTTTATTCTGATGGTGTCTCTAGGAACATATCCTTGGCATAATGGGGAGATGTTTAATTTAATGAAGAAAAACTACCAAACTGCAGGAAAGGTGTGAAGTTGAATATGGGTTAACTCAGGCATGTGTAAGGGAAGGAGAAGGAATTATGTAGAGAAGGCCTTTTTTATATGATTGTTTTTGTTGCCCTTGGCCAATTTTTCTCCTCGTAACGTAAATATGAGAGTAGAATTAATAAATGTGTAAATAAAAAAAGGAAGGTCTATATAAATTTTGCTACAAACGGTGGATACAACAAACACTTCTCTTTCTCACTATGATCAATTTCACCAGCCACTGAAATGATAAGACAGGTTCTCAAGGCTATTTCTCCATTCAGAAATGCAGAAATCATGTTAATCTGCTACTAGAACTTTAATATCACTCTTAATAAAAAAAAAAAAGAAAAGCATATAAGAAATGCATGAAAATACACTTTCAGATAAAAAAAAAAGACACACACACACACACACACACACACACACACACACACACACACACACACACACACACACACACACACACACACACACACAGTTTCCCACAAAGATGTGTTGAGACTTGGAACAGTTTGAGTGAAGAAGTGGTGTCAGCAACGAGTGTGCATAGTTTTAAAGAAAAATTGGATAAGTGTAGATATGGAGACGGGGCCACACGAGCATAAAGCCCAGGCCTTGTAAAACTACAACTAGGTAAATATGCACACACACACACACACACACACACACACACACACACACACACACACACACACACACACACACACACACACACACACACTTTTCTTTATTTTATTTTCATTTGATATTGTTTTAATTGTGCGTTATCTCCTAATCAGCAGTTGTATTGTGTTGACTAATGGCTATCTGGGTAGTGTTACAAGTGTGTTTAGTGTAATACATGGAGCTAGTGTCACTTTGTTTATTCATACGTTTGTTATTAGCAGGTGTGGCAGGTGTGTAGGTGTGTTGAGATGTGGGTACCTGGGTAGTGGTGCACATGTGGTCTTAAGAATTCATGCCATTTTTTTTTTTTTTTTTTTCCTTCTTAGTTTTAGGATTTACTGATCATTTTCTTTTTTCTTTTTTTCTTTGTAAGTATTTTCATCATATGAGCATCTTTGGGCACTGTAATTTGTGTAGTTCTTTAATTTTTTTTTATAAGAAATTAATATATTTTTTTCCTACTGTTTAAAAATGATGAATATTCTTGATTTTTTTTTTTTTTCAAGAAGGATTAATATTATCTGTCTTTTGTATTTATCATATTTAGATTTCATTGTTTCATTTTTTATTTATTTATTGTTTATTCATTTATTTTTTTTGGAGAAGAAAATTGTTTTGTCTAACTTTTCCTTTCAGTCTTTCTATTATACTTTCAAAGATGGATTAATATTCATTCATTGTACTTTTGTCCCTGTTTCCTCTTGCATACTTTCTAAGATGGAGTAATATCTTGACACTATTTTATTTACTTTTTTTTTATTAATTATCTTCTGGGAGTTGAGAGGGTTGTTATACATTTTCTTATATTGCATCTCTCACTTGAACAGTATTTTATAGAGGGGATTCTAAACATATTTCTACACTAATGACTATCTTCCTGGTACTTTATCCCAGTATACAACACATTCTCACACAATGATTTCCTCACTGTTTCACCAGGTTAGTTTTGCAAAATATATGGTTCAAGAGAGTAATGTGGTATTGTTCAAGATATTCAATGCTGGAAAAGGTGCTTCTGTTCCATCTATTGAAAAGTGGTCAGTAAATCACATCCACTATAGTTATTCTGAGGTGTGTGAATACTGCAGTGCTACAAACTAATGGAACTTTATATCAGTGACTCATCATAGAGGCTTGACATGACAGTCATTTGTAAAGTGAAGCAGTGAGGAGTGTGTGTGTGTGTGTGTGTGTGTGTGTGTGTGTGTGTGTGTGTGTGTGTGTGTGTGTGTAATTGTGTTTTTGCACTATTGAATCAAGCTTGCAATGCTTTAAAGTTTATTTGTCATACTTTCTTTTAAACTTTATCAATCTATTTTCCTTTTGTATATTCATGTTTGTGTGTGTGTGTGTGTGTGTGTGTGTGTGTGTGTGTGTGTGTGTGTGTGTGTGTGTGTGTGTGTGTGTATGGATTCTTTGTTGCAAACACCTAGAAACAATGATATTAGATCTATGAATTTCAGCAACACTTGCACAACCACAAATTTTCCTGGTGTTGTGAATGGGAGAATTGCCTGCTGCCAAGGCCATAGAGGACACACACACACACACACACACACACACACACACACACACACACACACACACACACACACACACACACACACACACACACACACACACACACACACACACACACACACACACACACACACATGAATAAACAAAAGGAAGATGAATTATTAACTTAGCTTGGTATGTTTATGAGTACAAGTTTATGAGTTATCAAGTTACCAAGAGAGAGAGAGAGAGAGAGAGAGAGAGAGAGAGAGAGAGAGAGAGAGGATTGTGTGTGTGTAGTAGTAGTAGTAGTGTTATGATGGACTGACAGGATAATTTTGCCACTCAGTGAGGTGGTGGCCTTGGGCAGAGCATACCACACAAAGTCTCACTGACAGGACCACTAAACTATGAAAACCCTGCTGTTTCTTCACTCCCTCTGCACTGTTACCACCACCACCACCACAAGCCCCTCACTCCTTTGCTGCAGCATAACCACAGCCTTTCCACTAATGAATATAGAGTCCAGCTGGAGATCAGGGAGGTACATAAGTCTCATCCCAAGTGCAGTAAGGGTCAAGAGAGTGACATTCTGGTAAAAGTCAGTTGTGGGGGGACCAAAGCTACAGGATGTACTTGAAGTTATGCAGGATGTTTAGTGGTGGTGAGGAGAAGGAGGGGAAATACAGGGTGTTCTTATCTCTCTCTCTCTCTTTAAGTATTAAGTGTGGTGACAGTTTGTTTGTATAGTGATGGTGACTGGTGGTGGTGGTGGTGTGTGATGAGGTGTGGTGTATAAAGTGTATGTGGTGGTGTGTGGTGTGGTATGTTGTGGTGGTATATTTATGTATTGTATGGTGTGTGGTTTGTTGTGGAGCTATGCAGTAGTGGTGTGTGATGTGGTATGTGGTGTTGTGGTATGGTTTTGGTGTGTGGTGGTGTTGGTGCAGGGTGGTGTGTGCTGAGGTTTGGTGTATAAAGTGTATGTGGGAGTGTGGTCTTTGCAGTGGTGTGTGTTGTGGTTTGTTGTCATGCTAGAGTGTTGTGTATGATATGGTGAGTGGTAGTGGTGTGTGGTTTGTTGTGGAACTATGTAGTAGTGGTGTGTGATGTGGTATGTGGTGTTGTGGTATAGTATTGGTGTGTGGTGGTGTTATGTTGGTGCGTGGTGGTGGTGTGTGGTGTCTAAACAGAGTGAATAGTGCAGTGTTATGTTTGCTGACTATTGAACACTGATATACCAAGAAAGAAACTATAGTGTGTGTGTGTGTGTGTGTGTGTGTGTGTGTGTGTGTGTGTGTGTGTGTGTGTGTCATGTAAGAATTGTTTCATGCTATTTTCTGCCAAAAGATTGAAAAAAAAGGTCTTCCTAGATGTAGATTAGAAAGAAGAGTGTGAAAGAAACTGTCTAACATGAAATTACAGTTACCTTTTCATAATAGTGTTAGTAATCGAGAATGAATGAATTGTACCTGACATCATGTGAGGATTGATTTTGAATGATTAGACTGACACATTTTCATCAGTTTATTAAAATTAGCAGTTTTATTTGAACATTCTATAATAAGTGACAGTAGTGGTGATAATACTACACGTTTATTGTATTTGATGTATAGTTCTGAAGTGATGTAGGGTATTGGATTATATATTTATTATGAAATCTAATTGATGTTATCTCTTTCCAGGAACATTTTAAGAGTAGGAGTATAAAGGAAAACCGCAGCAATGCATAGTAAGTCGTTCATTTGTTTTTGTGTTGTTCTAAGGTGTGTGTGAGGATTGCAGTCTTAATTCAAAATAGAAATGGAGGACATTTTTTTTTTCTTTATCTTTTTTATCTTTATCTTTTCTGTCTTCACCTTTAGGTCGTTAAACTTGAGTGTCGATTCCTTTCATTCATTCATTTGTGTTGAACATGTTATCCTCTTCTGAACTTTTTCTCTCTTACTGTCCTTGGATATGCACTTTCAATCTACTGTACTTCTATTTTTATATTCTTGTTTATTTATTTTGCTTATAATTCTTTTCCTTCATCTTTATATTTCCACATTTATCATTCCTTTCATCACATCATTCTTTTCCCTTACATTTTCATGGCACCTCAATCTTTTCTTTCAGATTTTCTTTTATTTTTCTTCCATTCTTGAATATTCCACTAATTTTAGCCATACATTCATACACATTATAGTTATTTAGTTGAATAATCATGACTTTTGAAAATATTCCAATAATTTGGCCATTTATTCATATAAGTTATTGTTAGTTATCTTTTTGAGCACTATTGGAATATGCTATTATGAATTTTGTGTTCTTGTACCCACTTACTTTGTTGTCATCCAGTATTTGAATCACCACTAAAGGATTAAAATATGGACAACATCTTCATTTACCCACAGTTTGCTTTTTTGAGCTTTAGAAATGCTTATAAGAATATTCTTTCAATCTACATACTTTATTGTAGCCTCTCAGCTTGTAGTCATCTAATATTTGATTCACACTGAAGTTTTATAAGGACAACCTCTCTATTTATCCATAGGTATCTAGTATTTTGAGCCTTGGTGATGCTAATATGAACATTCTTTCCTTCTACTCTCTTACTTTATTGTTACCCAGCATATGAATCACCACTGAGAAATTATGACATGGACTTCTTTCCTATTCCTTCAGACCGATCAAAGAGGAAAGGCCCAGACCTCAAGTTTAGCCTTACAAAAATGCAGCCAGCACAGCCTGTGTGAGTATTCTTTTTCTTCCATCTTCTTTTTTTCTTTTTTTCTTCTTTTCTTCTTCTTCCTTCTTTCTTCTTTCTTCTTTTATCTTGTTCTTGTTCTTGTTCTTGTTCTTCTTGTTCTTGTTCTTCTTGTTCTTGTTCTTCTTGTTCTTGTTCTTCTTCTTGTTCTTGTTGTTGTTGTTGTTGTTCTTCTTCTTCTTCTTCTTCTTCTTCTTCTTCTTCTTCTTCTTCTTCTTCTTCTTCTTCTTCTTCTCCTCCTCCTCCTCTTCCTCTTCCTCTTCCTCTTCCTCCTCCTCCTCCTTCATCTTTTTTTTTTCATTATTGTTATTATTATTATTATTTAACTTTTCTTATTTCCTATCATAGTTGTATTGGATGTGCAGTGATTCTCCTCCACTCTCTTTTATCTTGTACAAGTGCCTTATTCACTCCTAACAGGTCCATTTTTATTTATTTATCTTTATTTCATATATTTATTATTATTATTATTATTATTTTTTTTTTGAGTAAATATGGCCAGAGCAACAAAGACAGTTAAACAGAAAGACCCACTTAGATGCCAGGTCCCAAACAGGTCTGAGAGAATTACCCAAAAGAATGGATGGGATAAATGTCTTGGAAGTTCTGGTCGCAGGAAGATGTAAATACAGAAGCAGGCAGGAAGTTCCAGTGTGTGCCAGAGAAATGGATGAATGACTGAATGCACTTCCTCCATGTGTACTGCAAGTGGCTATTATTCCCCTTCACACTGTGCCTTCCATGTATTTTCTAACTGACGCTTAATTTGTTTTATTAGATGACAAAACTACTTTTATTTATTCATTTTTATTTTATTTATGTATATTTTTATTTGTTTTTATTTTTTATTTGTTCGTTTATTTTTTGTGTCAGCTTAGGATGTAGATGATTATATATTTTTAGGGTTTATTTTTATCTCACAAGGACTTCCCCTTCTCTTTACGTACTTTTGTTCTTACAGTTTTTTTTTTGCCTGACTGTCCCTTTTTATCACACAAGGATGTTTTATGTCAGCCCATCTCTTTTAGTGGAACTCCTAGCCTGATACATTTATAGAGATGATTATTAGCTTTTCATTTTCATTACCTTTTGGTATAACAATATTTGAAATGGTATTGTGTTGCAGTTAAGAGGCAGGTAAAAATTGTATGACAGTTAAGAGGTAGGTTGTGACTTTAGATGTGTAGTAACAACATAGACAACCCAAAGCCAGAAGTAAGACCAGCTCCTCTCACACTCCATCTACACCACAGGGAGCCCCCACGGAACCTGGACAGCAGAACCACAATCACGATGGATGGGAATGAGGTGGACGTGTCAGCCGATGATCTTGAGCTGCTGAAGGAGCTTGGACGGGGAGCTTATGGCGTGGTGGAGATGATGAGACACAGGCCCTCTGACACCATCATGGCCGTCAAGGTGAGGAAGGAAAATAATGCCATGTTTACGTTGAGAGTTGAAGATAGTGTTGGGTAAGTGGTTTTTAGTCTTTATATAGTTACGGTATTCAGTGTTTCTTTTGTGTTGAATCTGGGGGTGTGTTTTGTTGTTTTGTGAGAAATGGAGTGAAAATAGTGCTACATTTATTTCAAGAGTAGAGGATTGTGTTTTTTGCTCTCTCTGTAATTGTTGAGTGCATTTGTTTGTGTTAAATCTGGTGGTGAGTTTTGTTGTTTTGTGAGGAATGGAGGAAAAAATAGTGATGTTTTTTATTCAGAGCTGAGAATGATAGTGTTAGGTAAGCATTTTTGGCTCTTATGTAGTTAGTCTTTGTGTTTCTTTGTCAGTGTTGAATCTGATGTTGTGTCTTGTGTGTGATGAGCTGAGGAAGGTGTTTGATAAATGTTTTCTGGTTTTACATAATTATTCGCAAATGTGTTTATTTTTTGCGCTTTATGTAGTGCTCTCTCTCTCTCTCTCTCTCTCTCTCTCTCTCTCTCTCTCTCTCTCTCTCTCTCTCTCTCTCTCTCTCTCTCTCTCTCTCTCTCTCTCTCTCTCTCTCTGACTGTCAGGAGTCAGAAGGTCAGAAAGCTTAAAGAGATGGAAAAGACAAAGAAAGTGTTACAGTATTGACTTATTGGAACTGTGCTGCTCCCCTGTATATTGTTTTTAGAATACATTGTTAGTTGTACATTTTCTGTGTCTATGTAATAATTTTTCGTTCATTTGTAAATCTTTGTCTTGGTTTGGTATTGACTTTGAAAGATGACAACAGCAGCAATAAGAAAAATCTCCTTGCTTATCTATTCTGGCATTCCCTTACTGAAATGTCATGTCTTTTCCTTTACTGTTCTTATTCTTATTCTTATGCCTTATCATACTTAAGGAAATTTTTTTTGAGGATGTTGACAATAGCAACAAAAAGTTTCCACTATTTTTCATTCTGGCATTCCCTTGTTGAAATGTCATGTCTCTTCCTTTACTATTTTAATCTATGCTGTATCTTATGCCTTATCATGCTTCAAGAATTTGTTTTGTGAGATGTCAACAATAACAACAAAAAGTTATCAATATTCTTCATTTTGGCATTCCTTAGCTGTAATGTCATCATTTTTTTAGTGCTCATCCTCTTCTCTAAACATTTCTAACCATTTATGGAATTCTTGTGTTCTTACAGGTAAAAAAAAAAATAAAGAAAAAAAAAGGATGCCCGTCCCCAAAGAGTAATCAAAAGAAAAACATCCCAAATCATTAGTCTTTTGTATATTTCTATGTCCTTATCTTCCCTGTCTCAGCAATGCATCACTTCACTACCGCTTTTAACAAAATAGCTGTAAAAGAAAAGGTCCATTGAAGGTACCAGTTGCCAAAGAGTTATTAGAAGGAGCCACCAAAACTTATGTATTTTTTCCTATATTCTCTTTCGTTTTTCCTCTATTTAGGGCAACAAAAGAGTGAAAAAAAGGTCAAAGAGTAATCAGAAAGAACTGCCAAAATTTATACATCTTCCTTTTATTTTCTTCTCCTGATCTTCCTCTATTTAGGGCAACAAAAGACTGAAAAAGAGGTCAAAGAGTAATCAGAAAGAACTGCAAAAATTTATACATCTTCCTTTTATTTTCTCCTGATCTTCCTCTATTTAGGGCAACAAAAGGCTGAAAGAAAGGCCAAAGGTACCGAACACCAGAGAGTAATCACAAGGAACCACCAACACTTGAGCATCTTCTTTGTGTTCTCTTGTCCTTATCTTCAATTTAGGGCAAGAAAAGGATGAAAAAAAGGTTGAAGGTATGAATTGCCAAAGAATAATCAGAAAGAACCAGCAAAACTTAAACGACTTTTATGTGTTCTTGTCCTGACGTTTAATTTAAGGAGGAAAAAAAAAAGACAAGAAAAGCTCAAAGAATAGTCAGTAGTACTCAAGCATCTTCCTTATTTCATGTGCTTATTTTCACTTCAGGGTAACAAAAAAATAAAGAGAAAGGTTGAAAGTACCAGTTGCCAAAGAGTAATTAGCAGGAATTTAGTGTCTTCCTTATCTCATGTGCTGATCTTCACTCTAGGGTGACAAAAAAATGAAAAGAAAAGAAAGGTCGAAAGTACCAGTTGCCAAAGAGTAATTAGCAGGAAATTAACATCTTCCTTATCTCATGTGCTTATCTTTCCTGTCCCTGCTATCAAAAAATAATGAGAAGGAATTTAATGTCTTCCTTATCTTGTTGGCTTATCTTTCCTGCCCCTGCTATGAAAGGAATTTATCATCCTTACCTCATGTGCTTATTTTTCCTGCCCCTGCTGCCAAAGAAGAATGAGAAGGAATTTAATGCCTTCCTTATCTTGTGTGCTTATCTTCCCTGTTGCTGCAGCGCATCACCAGCACCGTGGACAGCCGGGAGCGCCAATACCTCCTGATGGACCTGGACGTTTCAATGCGGTCCGGCGCTTGCCCCTACACGGTACACTTCTACGGGGCGCTCTTCAGGGATGGCGATGTGTGGATCTGCATGGAGGTGATGGAGACTTCCCTGGACAAGTTCTACCCCAAGGTTTTCTCCCAGGGCAAGACATTCCCTGAAGAATTCCTGGGAAAGATCGCCTTCTCTGTACGTGGTGGGCTTCTCTGTGGCTGGTGCTTGTGCTGCTTTGTTTGTAGTGTTGTTTTATTTTTTGTTTTTTTTTTATGTAAGAGGAGAAATCTGGCCAAGGGTAACAAAAACAATTAAACAAAAAAGCTCCAGTTAGATGCCAGTCCCTGAGCAGGAATGTTAGCTATAAGAATGGGACAGTGGAACCATGCGTGCTTTGGGGTCCGAGGGGTCTCCAAGCGCATGGGTTCGAATCCTGTCCACAGTCTGAATGTAGGTTGGGCTTCCTCACTCGGGACAACGGTTTCCTAGCGGGTTGGCTTTGAAATAGGAGGTACCCCAAAAAGTATCTCCTTTAGCCCAGAAATTCCCGTGAAAAGCCTACGTGGTATAAAGAAAAAAAAAAGTCTTGAAATCTCCTTACTTAAATGAGTTTTTTTTATTTTACTTATTTATTTATTTATTTATTTTATTATTTTCTTATTTTTTTTTATTCTGTGGATTTTTCATGGGAATTTTCGAGCTAAAGGAGACATCCTATCTGAAAGCCCACCCATTAGGGAACCATTACCTTGAGTAAGGAAGGTCTTCCTACACTCAGACTGTGGCCAGGATTCGAACCTATGTGCTTGGAGACCCCTCGGCCCCCAGAGTGCGTGGTTCCACTGTATAGTTTTGTTTTTGTTTTCTGTTGAAGTGGAGGTGTGTCTGTTTCTGCAAGTCAGGTTCTGTTATTTGTTCATAGATTTTTTCCTAATGGTTTACATAATTTCTGTTAAAAGGACTATTTTTAAAGAGATCAGAATATTCTTAATTAAATATCTCCTAATTTTTACTTGTTATTATTATTATTATTATTATTATTATTATTATTATTATTATTATTATTATTATTATTATTGGAGTAATTTTTGCCTTGCTTTGTTGTTCCATCCCTTGCAGTTATTATTCACGAAACAGACTGAGTAGAGCTCTAGGATTGCATGGGTCCAGGTGAGAGAGGTACTGATGTGTTGTTCCTCCCACAGGTAGTCAGTGCCTTACACTACCTGCACACACAGCTCAAGGTCATCCACCGTGACGTGAAGCCCTCCAACATTCTCATCAACAGGCGTGGGGAGGTGAAGATGTGTGACTTTGGCATCTCAGGCTATCTGGTGGACAGTGTTGCCAAGACGGTGCAGGCAGGATGCAAACCCTACATGGCCGTGAGTATTGGGAAGTTTCTCGTTTTACTGCACTTTTCTCACACCCAGTACATAACAACATAAGAAATAAAGAAGTCATTTGGTTTACACATAGTAGTCCCTCTATGAAACACCCTTACCTTTTAATCATCTACCATTCTCATCCTTAAATTTGTCTAATCCTTTAAAATTCCTTAATGATTCAGCACTAACAACCTGATTACTTAGTCCATTCTTCATTCTCCATTTGAGAATCAATTTCTTCCCATCTTCTCTTTAAATAATTGTTTCAAATTTGAATTTTTTTATGTTCATGAAGACAATAGATCCTGAGAATTTTTCTTATGTGATCCTTGTTATATCCCTGTGGTATATATCCCTTAAAGACCTTCCATACTTATATCATTTAAAGACCTTCCATACTCCTGTTTCACATACATTCATTAGCCATGTTGCTCTGTTCACTTTCTTGGATGATCAGTGCATTAGTGACCCTTCAGAAACATCACCAAGTCTTCCTGTGTCTCTTTGCAGCCTGAACGGATAGACCCACAAGGCGTGCCCTCCAGCTATGACATTCGCTCAGATGTGTGGTCACTGGGGATCTCCATGGTGGAAATAGCCACAGGAAAGTTCCCCTATAGGTCGTGGGGGACGCCCTTCGACCAACTGAAGCAGGTGGTGATGGATGCACCCCCACGCCTCCCTCCTGGAACTTTCTCTTCTGATTTTGATAATTTTATAGAACAAGTGTAAGTTTCAAGCTTCTCTCTCTGTATGTGTGTGTGTGTGTGTGTGTGTGTGTGTGTGTGTGTGTGTGTGTGTGTGTGTGTGTGTGTTGTGTGCATGTTAATCTCTTTGTCAATGTTTACTTCTTGTTTACCTGGTGTGTGTGTGTGTGTGTGTGTGTGTGTGTGTGTGTGTGTGTGTGTGTGTGTGTGTGTGTTGATCTATCTGTCATTGTTCAGTGTTTACCTCTTGTTTACATGGTGGTGTCATGGTTTCCAGGCTGGTGAAGGACTACAAGCAGCGGCCTAACTACATGCGGCTGCTGGAACACCCCTTCCTGGTGGCCCACGCTAACTCCACCAATGACTCTTTCGCTGACTTTATCAACTCCAATCTACCGCCGCCCCAGGAGTGACGGCAGCCTCCTCTAGCCTAGATAATCTTTTTTTTTCTCCTGTTACTAATGATTTTTTTTCTAAGATTTTAACCTAGGTGACTTTTTACCTGATACAAATTTTACTTTTATCTGTTAGGCAGGCGTGTGATGACAAGAATAAAAAGAAATTATAAAAAACACGAAAAAAAAATAATATATAGAAGAATCCTCATATGTTTTGTTCTGTATCGTATAATGTACAAATACCCGCACTTTCTCTCTCACTCTGTCTCCCGACCCTCCCTCCCTCCCTTTCTGTTCCCTTAAAGATTACTAAAGTGTACTGTAACATGTAAAGTTAGACTGTAGGAATGGCCAAAAAAGAAAAAAAAAAAAAAAAAAAAAATGGAAAAAGATAAAAAAAAAAGTGTTATTGACTTGTTGAAACTGTGCTGTCCCTTTGTACATAGTTTTTAGAATACATATTAAACCAGCCAGCTTTTTACAAGAGGTCTTTCATTAATCATCCAAGGAGTATGAGTCTGTACTACTTATAGTCACACACACCTGGTGTCTGCTGGCAGGTGAGGCAGCACCTGGACAATGTACTGTGTATTGTGTTTTAAGTTGTCATGGATGGTTCTAGTTCTATTTTTTCTGACGCAAACATCTCGTTGGTTCATTTTAGGGGCATAGAAAAGATAATCGCCTATATTTTGACTTTGGATTTTCTTCTTTTCTATTTATTTATTTACTTATTTTTTGTGTAAGAGGAGAAATCTGGCCAGGGGCGACAAAACATAAACAAAAAGGTCCACTTACATGCCAGTTCCCAAACAGGGTTAAGAAAGCTAGACAAAAGAATGGGATATATGTCTTGAAACCTCCCTTTTAAATTAATATAGGTCATAGGAAAATGAAAATACAGAAGCAGGTAGGGACTTCCAGAGTTTACCAGAGAAAGGGATGAATGACTGAGAGTACTGGTTAACTATTAGAGAGGTAGACAATAGGGGTGAGAGAAAGTCGTGTTACATAATGACTCATGATCACCCATTTATTAATTTTTTTTCTTTCTTATCATTCTATCTTTCTGTTGCATTTGAGAATGTGCCAAACTGAGATAGAGGAAAGAAAGTAAGTCGCGGCTGATGCTTTCAAGGTTTGTGTCTTGTGTTTTTCATTCATTCTTTCTCATTTTTATTTTGCCTTTTATTTACAGTAGTATCGGATCTCGTGGCTTTTATTGTAATGTATAATATTATTGCTTTGAGATCCTGTTATTAGTAAGGAGGAGGATAAAGACGAGGAGGAGGAAAAGGAAGAAAAGTGTGCCTATAAAACTTCGTAATCTTTCTCTCTCTCTCTCTCTCTCTCTCTCTCTCTCTCTCTTCCTTTATAGTTTTTCCTGCATCTCTTTTCAATTCGAGAGAGAGAGAGAGAGAGAGAGAGAGAGAGAGATCTCTCTCTCTCTCTCTATTTCTCTCTCTCTTGTATTTACAGTAACGAAGAGAGAGAGAGAGAGAGAGAGAGAGAGAGGGGAGGGATCAGCGTATGCATGCATGAACAATTTAGAAGGAATGGGACATGGAGACTCAAAATATGCGAAAAGGGAAAAAAAAAAAAATAAAAAAAAAAATAAAGGATGGGAATGTATAAGAAAAAGTATGCTTGAGTATATATGTGAAAAGTGAGTATGAGAATGAGATTAGAACAAACAATTAAGAACGGATAAAAAGAGTATTTAGTCCTAAGACACGTGGTAAACAGAATGAAAAGAGTCAGAAGATTAAAACAAGAATAGAATAGGCTAGGCTACGTATGCGTCAAAAAGGAAAGGGAGATTCGAATGAAGAAATTAGAGACTAGTTGAAGTTACTCAAATTTTTAAAGATGTTTTTATAGTTCTAATGATAAATTAACAAGATCTCTACATTAAGAGCACCATAAATATTCTTGAGAATCTGACCAATAATCTATGCGGCCTTTGAAAATAATGTGAGTGTAAACTGAATACCGTCCATTGAGAGACCAACACACAGTCACTCAGTAAACCCCACCACGGACAGGAACCAACATTATCAAAACCCAAAATAAGGACATGATTCATTCAGGGACAATGAGGACTCCCTGGACCATTCCCTCCACTGGGACATGTACAGGTTAGACTGGTTCTGAATAAATGAAGACACAGGTGAAGTAGAGGGCGGTTACTACAGCGAAGGGAAGGAGGCGTGGGTGAGCGCGCTAGTAAAGAAAGACAGAGACCCACATATGGCAAGACCCGTCGGGCAGGTGTTGTATTGTATGTACACTTGCAAATACACACCTGTTACTGCTTTCTAATATCACCTTAACTAAAAAACAAGATTAATAACTCCATTCAACCAGCAGAGAGAGGCAATTTGAGTGTTATTTCACGGATAGGGCGAAAAACTAAAGAAGGGTTGTGATCTTGAACTGGTAACTACAATGTGAGTTTCTTCAGGAGGAGGAGGAAGAGGAAGGCAGTGTCAGTATTGTAAAAGCAGTGTTGTGATGTGGTAGTGTGTCTCCTGCTCCCGGAATCTACACTAGAATGACATTGTATTGGATTTACATGAGTGGTCGGTGAAGCAGAGAGCTGAGAAGAGCAGAATGGTACGTGTATGTTAGAGAGTGTTTGAAGGAGACGGTGTGAGTGAATGGGTATGTCTCGTGTGTGTGTGTGTGTATGTGTGTGTGTGTGTGTCAGCCCTCCAGCCTCCTCCTCACCTGGGCTCGTGTTACCTGGCGTGGGCTGCTGTTTGGGGTTATTCTGAGGTTTTCCTGGGTATGTGGTGACGGTTCGGGGTATTTTGGTTATGGGAAGGGAATATGTTTTTGAATACGGTGGAAACTGATTATTTATTATCATTATTTATCTATTTAATTCTGTAGGGGGGGGTTTAGATATAATTGATTTGGGTATTAAAGGATTCGTGTTTCATATAGTTAAGGTTTTTTGGAGTAGTTTTTCGGGATGATTGGGTACGAATAGATGACTTTTTCCTTTTTATACTGTGAATTTTGAGGTTTTGGGAAATTTTGGTAAGAAAGAGGAGACGTTTTTAATGCATAGGTAATAGCAATTTTTAAGGCTGTTTTTAGGGTTTGTTTAGAGAAATGGGTATGTAGGACACTTTTTCTTCAATATTCTATGGTCTTGGAAATTTGGGCATGATTGGGATGGGGAAATTCTCTCTCTCTCTCTCTCTCTCTCTCTCTCTCTCTCTCTCTCTCTCTCTCTCTCTCTCTCTTCAGTGGACGTTTTTATTCATGATGGTGATGGTGAATATTTGAATACATTTAAATAAACAGTTGTGAGTTTTGATGATGATGATGATGATGATGATGATGATGGGATATGCATAATTAATAAACACACAACGTCTACAATAGCATGAGTTGAACGTTATATTGCGGAAATTCTTTCTCGATTTCTGCAAGACTTTCAAATCCAAACACTAAAAGGTAGAAAATAAATAAACAAATAAACATCATATTTATTCCATTAAAACCGAAATAACGAAGTACGATAATAACAAAATCCGTACGATAACATGAAAAAATGAACGTATTTATTCGAAATGTCTCTTTCTTGATTTCTCAAAGACTAATTACATAGCTAAAAATATAAAAAAGAGAGAAAAAACTTGCAATATAGAAATAAAAACCCCAAATAACAAATAACACGAAAAAAGCTTCTTATAAATATATAATTAAGAAACCCAAGTAAAAGAGTACAATAATAGCACAATTCGTACGATAGCAGAATGAGTGAGGGTCGCGTTCCTCTTCCTCGATTTCTCAAGAACTTTCTAATGTGTTGAGCGCAGGATAGCCACCTTGCCGGGCACTCGCACCTCTTATAGTGTAGATATTGCCAGCCCTCACTGTTCTAAGCGCTAATCTTTCGTCTTAGTGGTGGTGATGGTGGTGGTAGTAAGATTATATATTCTTCATTCTTCTTCTTCTTCTTCTTCTTCTTCTTCTTCTTCTTCTTCTTCTTCTTCTTCTTCTTCTTCTTCTTCTTCTTCTTCTTCTTCTTCTTCTTCTTCTTCTCCTCCTCCTCCTCCTCCTCCTCCTCCTCCTCCTCCTCCTCCTCCTCCTACTACTACTACTACTACTACTACTACTACTACTACTACTACTACTACTACTGCTACAACTACTATTACTACTACCACCATCACCACATCCTAGAACAATTTAAAACCCCATATACTGGAAATCACAAGCGAAACCCAACCTACGACATAAATCCGTTTAAAATAGCATCAAACCCCGCTACAATTGCCCTAAAGAGATTCAAAGCCTCTAAAATTCCAACCAAAGAGGATGCAAGATATATATGTTTGAAGATGCGTGGTGTGGTGGAGTCAGTGGCGAGTGGTAGTAATGACCTCGATAGGGAGTGGAGAGTGAAGTAGGAAGTCAATGGTTAGTGGAGTTTAAAAGTGTTTGCATGTGGAGTGGTTTTGGTGTTTAGTTTTTAGACAGGGTTTGTGTGAATGGGAGCTTCCTGTGTGTGTGTGTGTGTGTGTGTGTGTGTGTGTGTGTGTGTGTGTGTGTGTGTGTGTGTGTGTGTGTGAAGGGCAATTGAAGTAGATATGAATAGAAAGTTATTAATTAGACAAAAATAGATAGATAACTAGATAGCTAGATACATCCACACATACATACGTGTTTGTGTGTGTGTGTGTGTGTGTGTGTGTGTGTGTGTGTGTGTGTGTGTGTGTGTGTGTGTGTGTGTGTGTGTGTGTGTGTGTGTGTGTGTGTGTGTGTGTGTGTGTGTGTGTGTGTGTGTGTGTGTGTGTTTTGTTTGAAATGCGTATTGATAAACTAATAGATAGATAATTAGATATATAGAATAGATACATACATACATACTTAGATAAGTATATAGTTTTGCATATATAAACAGATTGATATAGATAGAGAAATATAGAAAGACAAGTAGATAGAATATATCAAAGTGAATAGCTATTTACATTAGGAATATATAGGTAAATATAAACAACGAGAGAGAGAGAGAGAGAGAGAGAGAGAGAGAGAGAGAGAGAGAGAGAGAGAGAGACAGTGTGTACACAGGCAGGTGGTTATTTCACCAGTCACAAGTCGGCACGCTGACCTCCCCCCTTCTTCCCCCTTCTCTCTCTCTCTCTCTCTCTCTCTCTCTCTCTCTCTCTCTCTCTCTGGACGACTTCCATGAAAATTCATTTATTCCTAATCTTTCTTTATTTAATGTAAGTCCATTTTTGTCCAACTTTCGTATTAGGGTTACTGATTTTCGCCTTATGGTTCTCAAGCTGGGGTTCGCGAATCCCAAGAAGTTCGCAAGGAGATATCCAGGGATACTTAGTTGATGGCCGATCTGATGATAATCTTTGTAGTACCTATCATTGCATATTGAGTTTGTGTCAGTCACTAAATTTTCATTCTGTTCGATGTCAGATTACTTTTAGGTTCGGGTAGATGGTCTTATAACTCAAGGTGCTCTTAACGAGAGAAAAAAAAGTTGAGAATCCCTTAAGGTAACCTAAGCTAAGGTGACCTAACCTAATGTGACATAATTTTAGGCAACCTGACCGTATTTAAGGTAACTCAACCCAACCTAAGCTAAGGTGACTTAATTTAAGCTAACGTAACCTAACCGAACTTACTGCCTCCACATCTCTATTCTACAAAGTTAGCTTAGTTTTTCATCTTAACCAAACCTAACCTAACTTACGCTACTGCCTCCACATGACTACTCCACATAATAACCTTAATATTTCACCCTCAACATTCCACCTAACCTAACCATACCTCACCTAACCTCACATACCCTACATCATATCCTTGTTCCACTTGGCCTAACGTAACCTAACGCCCCCACACCCTCCTTCCACATCCTCCGTCACCTCCACCTTGAGCAGCACGTGTCGGCGTTTCCTGCTCCACAGCCTTGGCGGGGCGGAGAGTGTGTGGAGTGTGTGGAGGAAAGGTCAGCTGGCGAGTCCACTTGTTAAAAGCATGGTTGTCTGAGTCGGAGATCGGAAATGCTTGTCTGTCTGTCTGTCTGTTTGTCTGTCTCTGTCTCTGTCTCTGTCTGTCTGTCTGTCTGTCTCTGTCTCTGTTTCTGTCTCTCTCTCTCTCTCTCTCTCTCTCTCTCTCTCTCTCTCTCTCTCTCTCTCTCTCTCTCTCTCTCTCTCTCTCTCTCTCTCTCTGTTTTTCTGTCTGTGTATCTTTTCCTATCTATCTGTCTCTATTTGTTTGTCTGATTATGTCTGTGTCTGTCTTTTACTTTCTGTTAGTTTGCCATTACTTTCTTCTTACTTTCGTACTTTCTTTTATTTTTGTCTGTGTATGTTTGTCTGTCTGTCTGTCTGTTTTGTCTATCTATCAGTCTTTCTCGTCTTGTTTATCGACCTGTCTGTCCGTTTTATCTATATATCTGTCTGTCTGTCTGTCCGTCTGTCTGTCTGTCTGTCTGTCTGTCTGTCTCTCTCTCTCTCTCTCTCTCTCTCTCTCTCTCTCTCTCTCTCTCTCTCTCTCTCTCTCTCTCTCTCTCTCTCTCTCTCTCTCTCTCTCTCTCTCTCTAAGTATTTTGTAGTATATACATAATACATGGAAACATTTGAGGAAGATGTATCCTTTCCTTACTGTTTTGTGTATATCGGGACACGGAGCGACAGACATACAAAGAGAACTGAGCTGGATTTCTTGGCACTCTATGGAAGTTGATCTATCTATATGATCGATGAATTGCATAGCCTGTTTGATTATGGTAATTAAGAAGATGTTTTGCCTTTTTTTTTTCTCTCTTCTCTTCTCTTTTTTTCTCTCTGTGCGTGAAGGAGGCAGATCGAGGACATAAGAAAAATAGATACAGGGGAATGGAAATAAGAAAGTTTTGATTGGCATTCGTGTTCGTAAGAAAAATTGAAAATAAGAGAAGAAAATGATTAGTTATGAGTGAGTTTAGTAACATGCTGGGAATCTTTCGGTTTGTTTATCTATCTATCTATCTATCTATCTGTAGAGTTATGTATATACGTATCTTTCTGTCTATCTATTTATGTATGTATGTATGTATGTATGTATGTATGTATGTAAGCATGTATTTATCTATCAATCTATCTATTTATCTATCTATCTATCTATCTATATATCCATTTATCTATCTATTTATCTATCTGTCTATCTATCTGTCAAGCTAATTAACAATCATATACTGTTTGAACATCTATCTATTCTTGTCTACCTATCTATATCTATCTATCTATCTATTTATCTATCTATCTATCCATCCATCTATCTATCTATCTATCTATCTATCAAACTATCTCTCTATCTATCTATCCACCTATCTACCTATTTATCTGTATCTATCTATCTATATCTAACTATCTAACTTTACTCTTTATTCATTTAACTGTCTCTACGTCCACCTACTCACCCAGATATCTAGTAAGGCCTGTTTTTGTGACCATTTACTCTGGCACGTCCGTAACTGTACTCAGGTGGCCACGGTTTTTGTGTTCGTGGTTAGCCAGATACACACGGAGACTCCAGGACTTGTAGTTGTTGTTATTGTTTTTGGTAGTGGTGGTGGTAGTAAGGTACAGTACATTGTGTGTGTTTTTTCTTTTAACGGTACCTTTCTGTAGCTATTTTGTTTTCTAAAATTAGTCTCGTTTTGTGATTTTTTTTCTTCTTATTTATATGTGTATGATATTTGTTTAGTTTTTCTTTTTGTGTGTGTCTTTTCTTTTTTATTTCAGTTTATCCTCCTCCATAACTAGTACTCATATTTTCATCCTTTTTTCGGCAGTATCATCATCACAACTCCTCTTTTTTTTTTTTTATCTTATTTTCTCTTCCTCATAAACTAGTACTGATATTTTTGTCCATTATTTTTTTCTTTCGACACTCTCATCATCTCAATTTTTCTTTTCCTATCTAGTACTCGTATTTTCATCCTTTTCTTTTCGTTCTGCAGTATCATCACAGCTTTTCCTCTTTTTATTTTACTTTTCCTCAATTAATAGTACTCATAGTTTCAACTTTTTTTCTTTACCTTTCGTTTTTATTTTTATTTTCTCTTCCTCAATATCAGTACTAACATCTTCCATTTTCTTTCATTTATCATTAATTTCTCTAACCATTCTCGTTTTCGTCTCCTTCGTCAGCAATTCTCAGTACCACTCTGATTTTTTCTGTACCAGTAGCGCGCCCTTCGCCTTTCGCTGCCCCCCCACCCCTCCGAAGTACACGCACATACTGTCCAGGGCAACAGGTCACGAAGGGAACAAGTTTTTGTGGTGGCAGTGGAGTGGGGTGGAATATATTTAGTGTTTAGGGCACATCCACGCCGCCACTCCGCTAGATCTTCAAAACACGACCTATTGGAAGGCTCGTGTTTGTTGCCTTTATTTTTCTGTCGGCAGTAATTATCATCACCATTCTCTCTCTCTCTCTCTCTCTCTCTCTCTCTCTCTCTCTCTCTCTCTCTCTCCGTCATTAGCTAGGAGTCGTATTTTTTTTTCTGCAGTAATTGTGTATCACTTCTATTGTTTTTCTTTCTTTTTTTTGTTTTTCTCTCTTCGTCATTAACTAGCTGTCATACTTTTTCTTTTTCTATTTTTTTCCTGGTGGTAATTATATCACCACCACCTAGTATTTCTTTCTTTTCTTTTTCTATCTCCGTCATTAGCTAGTTGCCTTATTTTCATTATTTTATTTCCTTCGGCAGTATCTTCAGTATTGCGTATGTTTGAATGTCTTATCTGAGTTGTCTCTTTCACTCGTGATGTGTTGAAAATAAACTCTGAAACTCCCTCCCTGCTTCTGTATTTCCATCTACTTTTGACCTGAACTCATTTAACAGGAAGGTTTCAAGACATTTATCCCATTCTTTAGGCTAACTCTCTCTCGGCTTGAGGACTGGTATCTCAGTGGGCCTTTTTTACTTAATCATTTATGTTACCGTTTTTTCTTTTTCCCTTTCTAATATAGAAGAAAAAAAAAAGGAGGCGGAGGACTCGAGGTTCTAAGAGATTTCAACAGGACAGCTACTAGTAATCCGGGTTCTGAGAGATTTCAACAGGACAGCTACTAGTAATCCAGGTCTAAAGAGATTTCAATAAGACAACTACTAGTGATCCATGCAGAACCTCAGGGAACCAAAACGTCTTGCTAATTTCATCATGTTGGATCATTAGTTAAAAAATCATATTCTAAAGTTGATAATTTGCAACTGTGTCCTCTAGTATTTTTGACCTTATCATTTTGGAAACCTTTATTTTTTGTGAATTTGTGTTTTATGTGTAGGAAAGTAGTACATTAATACAAAAATAAATGAATGAATAAATCTACTAATAATTCTGCTTTTCAACCAGATAATATTAAGAAATTCTGGAGTGATATTAGTTTCTGTCCAACCTCCATCTCATGTGGTAGTTTAACGAGAATTCTGTATTAGGTAAGAGACACACACACACACACACACACACACACACACACACACACACACACACACACACACACACACACACACACACACACACACACACACACACACACACACACACACACACACACACACACACACAGAGCTCATCATCTTAGTGGCCTTTGAGAGAGAGAGAGAGAGAGAGAGAGAGAGAGAGAGAGAGAGAGAGAGAGGCGTTTCAAAATACACATCTATATTTCATCTTTGCCTCGACGTTCTCCTCTGCAATTGAGTTCGTTCACTTGGTCCATCATCATTACAGCTCGCAGGAAGTTGTGTCACGAACGTAATGTTATGAACGATTAAGGGAAAGTGTGCGAAGAGAGAGGGAAATAAATGTCTGATAATGAAATAAGGTGTAAATTTGCTGTTATTATTGTGATTTATGTGGGGATTCTCTCTCTCTCTCTCTCTCTCTCTCTCTCTCTCTCTCTCTCTCTCTCTCTCTCTCTCTCGGGAAATAAGAAATAAAAGAAAAAAACGAGGAAGAAAATGAAAATGAAAAGGATAGTGAGAATTAGTTACCTATTTAATGTATCATTGTAGTAAAATCTCTCTCTCTCTCTCTCTCTCTCTCTCTCTCTCTCTCTCTCTCTCTCAGTAGGCAAAAAGTAACTTTGGGTGTGGTATTGGCATTGGCATTCCTCCTCCTCCTCCTCCTCCTCCTCCTCCTCCTCCTCCTCCTCCTCCTCCTCCTCCTCCTCCTCCTCCGCGACGCTTCCGTAAACAAACCACTTAGTCCAAATATTTGCTTATATTTGCTCAATATGAATAGTAATAGAAGTTTAGGTATATATATATTGTAATCTCTCTCTCTCTCTCTCTCTCTCTCTCTCTCTCTATCTATCTATCTATTTTTTTGTTACGTTATCTCTTGTCTTATTTCCTTGCTTCTGATTGGCTCCTGGGGTCGTCAGGGTGAAGCGTGATTGGCTGAGGGAAACAAATGAACAGCGTGTGTCTTAGCGTGACCTCTGCGTGACCTGACCCTCTATTTATGCACCCCTGCCACTTTCACTCACCTCGCGTGCCTTTTAGTTCAGTATGGCTACTCTCTCTCTCTCTCTCTCTCTCTCTCTCTCTCTCTCTCTCTCTCTCTCTCTCTCTCACAGTTTTTCCTATTCTCTCTTTTTGTTTGGTTCATTTTTCATCTTTTTTTGGAATGTTTCTAAAATTTTGTTGTGTTCATGTTGTCATTGTTGTATTTTTCTTCTTCTTTATCATCTTGTTCTAGTTGTTCTTCTTCTTCTTCTTCTTCTTCTTCTTCTTCTTCTTCTTCTTCTTCTTCTTCTTCTTCTTCTTCTTCTTCTTCTTCTTCTTCTTCTTCTTCTTCTTCTTCTTCTTCTTCTTCTTCTTCTTCTTCTTCTTCTTCTTCTTCTTCTTCTTCTTCTTCTTCTTCTTCTTCTCTATCACTACAATCGTGACTTATCTTTCACTCTTCTTTCCTTCTTTTCTTTTATCTAACTGTTTCCTAATGTCTGTTAATCCTCCTCCTCCTCCTCCTCCTCCTCCTCCTCCTCCTCCTCCTCCTCCTCCTCCTCCTTCATCATTTTCTTGGGTATGTGGTTTAGTCAGGGCCACGGTATGTTGAAGTGGGCGGGTGTCCCTGGGCACGGCAAGGAGGAGGAGGAGGAGGAGGAGGAGGAGGAGGAGGAAAGGGGGTATAAATGCAAGTGTGACGTCACCTCCCTATCTCTCCTTCACCGTTACCTCTCCTTCCTTCTCGTTTCTCTCCTTTCCTCCACCTCTCTCTCTCTCTCTCTCTCTCTCTCTCTCTCTCTCTCTCTCTCTCTCTCTCTGCATCCGTTTGTGTTGGTCTTTCTTTTTCTTTTTCTTTCTTTCTTTTTCTTTGTTTCTTTTTCATTCTTTCTTTCTTTTTTTTTTTTCTCTCTCTCTCTCTCTCTCTCATTACTCAGTCTTTTATCAATAACATCATCATCATCATCATCATCATAACAACTACATCAACCACAACAACAACAAGCATCACCATTACTGATACTACTACCATCATCACTCCTACCAACACCGCAATCACCAGTCACCACCACCATCACCACCACCATCACCACCACCACAATCACCACTTCCAGTATAATGCAACACCGCTGAATGTAACCGTTGTAACCGCCTTCTCACCACCACCACCACCACCACCACAACCACCACCACTACCATCACCACCACCTGTCCCATGCTTAAGTCTATTCATCACCATCATTTCACCACTTCATCACTTCTTGTTAGCATTTCATCATTCATTTTTTTTCTCGTATGATTCTCTAAGTTAGTTTATTTATTTATTTATTCATTCATTTGTTTATTTTCATTTAGATTTATTTATTTATTTTTTGTGAGGTGAGGTTTTGAGGTGAGTTGGAATTCTGTGTGTGCGTGAAACTATTTGGGGTTGTTTATTTGTTGTTTTATTTTGTCTGTCATTTATCTATCTATCTCACTTTGTATGTATGTATGTATCTGTTTATCTATCTATCTCTCTATCTACCTACCTACCTACCTATCTATCTATCCGTGTATCTATCTATCCATCTCTTATTTCTATCTCTGTCTATCTATCTACCTATCTATATATCCATTTCTTTATCTGTGTTTATTTATCTATCTGCCTATTTACTCCTCTGTCCGTCTGTCAATTTATGTCTCTATATATCTGCTTATCTATCTTTTTGTTCATCTTTTTTTTCTCTAATATCATAAAAAAAAAGAAAATTAACCTGTCTGTATGCATGTCAAGTATATCTCAGTGCTCAGGTGAAAAAGCAACATATTCTCCCTTATTTCTACGAGTCAATATAAGCAAATTTTTCCAACAGTGTTCCCAATATTAGCACAAGAAACCCATTAAATATAAAGTTCTATAGTTTAATTTATCACTAATAGGGTTACTAATGTTTGTCCTTCGTTTGTGTTCATTTCTGCCCTGTGTATCTCGATATTTGTCCTTCCTTTACGCTCCCCTGTGTTCTTTTATGGTCAGTGTGTCTTGGTGATTGTCCTTCCTTTTTATTCCCTTGTGTTCCTTCGTGACCAGTCTGTTCTCTGTTGCAGGAGGCGATGTGGCGGGTGGTGGGCCTCTGCGTGCTGTTGGCGGCGTGCTGCATGGCGGAGTGTGAGTACCCCAGCTATTCTTTATGTTCTGATAGTAAGATTGTATTGCAGAGAGAGAGAGAGAGAGAGAGAGAGAGAGAGAGAGAGAGAGAGAGAGAGAGAGAGAATTAGAAGAAAAATAATAGTAAGCGAGGTTGGAAGGGAAAAATTCGAGAGAGAGAGAGAGAGAGAGAGAGAGAGAGAGAGAGAGAGAGAGAGAGAGAGAGAGAGAGAGAGAGAGAGAGAGAGGCAGACAAACATATAGACAGACAGACAGACAGACTGCAAACAGACAGAGAAAGATAAATAGAGAGGAAGAGAAAATCAGACAGACAGACAAACTTCCAGACAGGCAGGCAAACAGACAGGGATAGAGACGGACACTAACAAAATTCTTAATCGACAAACTGACAGACAGACACAGAGAAAATTAAGAGAGAGAGAGAGAAGTAAGGGAGAAAGAAAAAAAAGCAAATAAAAAAAGGAACAATAATAGAAAAATAAGAAAATTAAGCAAGGTCGGAAGAGAGAGAGAGAGAGAGAGAGAGAGAGAGAGAGAGAGAGAGAGAGAGAGAGAATATTACACGCTCTTTTAATAATTACACCACAAGACAACCTTACAATATTCTGTCCACTGTATTCTGTCCCCTGTCTTCAATTCTGTCCACTTTCCCTTGTGTCCTATCCACCTCCTTCATGCTGGACACTGGTTATGCTCCTATACGTGTCCTGTCCCGTGTCTTCACCTCTGTCCATTCTCCCTTGTGTCCTATCCACCTCCTTAACGCTGGACTCTATTTATCCTCCTACACGTGTCCTATTGTGTCCTATTTTGTCCTCGTGTCATTTTTTTCTCGTAAGATCCTGGGAATTTAATGTTCGATGTCCTTTAATAATTTCTCTTCTCTTTTTTTTTTTCTTTCAGTTTTGGTGTCACTTTTTGCTCTTAACTTCCTGATGGAATTTAGGATTTTATGTTTTCCTTATAGTTTCTCTTTTTTATCTCTTTTTTTTTCTCTCTCTCTTTCTATTATTTTTAATTTTTGTGTAATTTTGCTTCGTAACCTCCTGATGCAAGTTTGTGTTTAATATTTCCTAATAGTTTCTCATCTTTTATTCCTCTTTTTCTAGTTTTGTTATTCAGTTTGAAGTGTCTGTAAAGAATGACATAAGAAGCTTTGTTTTAGAATTTGTCAATCTCTTTTGGTTTCATTTCGTATCGATCATCTTTATTCTTCAAGTTTGCTTTGTTATTCGTCTTTAAAGTCCCGGTGAAGAGTGACATGACAGCGGTTGTGAAGTATCTCCTAGCTTTATTTCGTATCGATCATCTTTGTTCTTTACGTTTGTTTTGTTATTCATTTGTAAAGTCCCTGTGAAGAGTGACATGACAGCGGTTGTGAAGTATCTTAATCTCTTAAATCGTATTTTTTTTCTCCCCTTATTAAAAAATACTCCTACAGTTCGTGTAATGCACATTTAAACTGTTCTTCACATTTACTAAGCTGGTTACTTTTCTAGATTTGACTATTCTTTCATCCTTAAGGATCACCAAAGTCCCTACTCTCTCCTGACTAACGAAAAAAGCGCCGGAGTCCCCTGTTTTGTTCTGTCTCCATGCTCTTTCTGCTGTTCAAGGTTATTCCTCCTTTTGTGGTCACTTATGTTATTCAATACGAACTCTTGGTAAGAAGGAAGGTTTTTCTCATTTCTTTACTTATCGTATCTCATTTATTGTACTCTGCATCGTTTCTTCAGCTTTACTTTCATGGTCAAAAGTCTTTATCATTCGAGTTTTTGTCATCGTGTTGCTTTCACTTTTGTTATTCATTTTGACTTAGTAAAAAAATGAACTGGAAATCCATACTTTTTAATCTCTTATTTTAAACTTTTATTTTCTTGATTTTGTACTCATGCGTCTCTTAACTATCCTCTGAGTTACTTATTGTTGTTATTCACTCTGAATTATCGGTAAAAAGACAAAAAATGTAAAAGAGATTAGTACTTTTTTCAAATGTTTTTAATTTACGTTACATTACATCTTTCCGTCGTTCCGTATTTTACTTCTCTATCACTCTGTGTGTGTGTGTGTGTGTGTGTGTGTGTGTGTGTGTGTGTGTGTGTGTGTGTGTGTGTGTGTGTGTTGCGTCCAGTGTTGCTATTTGATCTGAGTTCCTGGCTAAAAAAAAAAAAAAAAAAAAAAAAACAGCGTCATGGAGGGAAGGAGGGAGGCAGGCTGTGGCGAGTCGGGTGTCAGCCTGTTCCTCGCCTCTGTCCACCGTCCACCACGCCGGGACCAGACCACAGCCCGCCCCTCAACTTATCATAGGTAGCTTCACTTCCTCTCTCCACCCAGGGAAGATACTACTGGAAGAAAAAAAATTAACCTGGTATAAGAAATGGATTAGAAAAGATATCATACGTAGCCGCAATATTTGGAAAACACTGAACTTGTATAAGAAATGGATGAAGAAAATGTATCATAGGGAGCTCCACTCGTCTCCACTCAAGCCAGGGTACTATTGGGAATAAAGATAACCTAGTATGATAAATGAATGGTAAAAAAGAATAACAGAATGCTGATGAACTATTTTGACAACATAGGAAAGCGTTAAGGTAAATAAAAGTAACACAAGTCTAGTTTTGTATTTTGTCAATGATCGCAGAAGTATGCTTGGTTAGAGTGTTCTTGACTTACAGGTACCACCACTTCTGTTAGTGGTCTGGAGCCAATAAAATGTTAGTCTCATGAACTAAAATACATTATCAGCTCTTTTTTTTTTCTTCCTCTTTCTCTTTGTTATTCTTCTCTTAATCTTATCAGCCACAAAAGTAGAAACAGATGTATGCTTGGTTAGAGTGTTCTTAATTGATGACTCACAGGTACCACCACTTCTGTTAGTGTTCTGAAGCCAAAAAAAATGTTAGTCTCATGAACTGAAATACATAATCAACTCTCTTTTTTCTTCCTCTTTATTATCTTATCAGCCCCAAAAGTAGAAACAGGTTACTTTTTTTTCTCTTAGTTTATGGCCTGCTCTTAGTTTCGTCAGCCAAATACAAGTAATCATAATTTTTCCTGTTTATTGGCTGTTTTCGTATCTTGAACCAAATTAAACTTTTCTCCCTGTCTATTTCCCTTCAATGAATAAAATTGACTTATTTTTTCCTCTTTATTATTTTCTTTCTCCAGACACACAAAAAATAGAATAAATATTTTTTTCTCTCGTTTATTGGGCAGCCCGAAAGATAAACATCCACACAGACAAACAGACAGACAGAACAACACCCAAACAGACAGGAAAACAGACAGACAGAAAGATCGACGCCCAAACAGACAGGAAGACATACATACAGACAGAACAACACCCAAACAGACAGGAAGACATACATACAGACAGAACAACACCCAAACAGACAGGAAGACAGACAGACAGACAGAA
>NC_059277.1:1215000-1227500 GCF_017591435.1 Portunus trituberculatus
AGTCACTTGGTGAGTTTTCTTATTCTTGTTGTTTTATCATGTTTTTTTTCTTACTTTCTTCTTCTTCTTCTTCTTCTTTTCATCGTCGTTACTACTACAACAACAACAACAACTACTACTACTACTACTACTACTACTACTACTACTACTACTACTACTACTACTACTACTACTACTACCCAACTAACTTATCCATGACCTTATCTGACATTCATAAAAATTTCTCATTGCCAGGAAGAAGAAACAAAAAGAAAAAAAAAGAAAAGTAAAAAAAAAAGGAAAAGAGATCGGAAATAACTTCATCTCCATTATCATCTTCCCTAAAAAAAAAAAAAAGAAAATGGAAGATAGAAGAAAAGTCGTAAAGAATATTATTACAATCGAAGTGAACCGAATTAGTCACGAAGCCTAACGGAAGTGAGAAAGTTAATATTTGCCTTTGAATCTCCAATTTTTTGTTCTTCTATTCATTACGAGAGAGAGAGAGAGAGAGAGAGAGAGAGAGAGAGAGAGAGAGAGAGAGAACATGTAGGTGTGTAGAAGAACATCTGAGGGGAGAGGGGGACGAATGGGAGGAAGGCGGGAAGATGGAGCGATGAAGAGAGGAAGGGGGAAGGGAAGGCGTGATGGGGAGGGATAGAGGAGGAGGGAAGGGGGTAGGCGTGCACTGCTGACCGTGACAATGCAGGCGCGCTATGCTGAGTCTCGCCAGAGCAGAACACAGGCCAGCTTCGAAAATGGGCTTCGGAACAGTGTGAGCAGAACGAAGCAGTGGTATGTGTCATGATGCTTCTCTCTCCCTCCCTCTCTCTCTCTCTCTCTCTCTCTCTCTGATTTTGTGTTCTTTGTTATTCTTTCTTAGGTTAGGTTAGGTTAATCTAGGTTCGGTTAGGTTAGAAGTTATGTTTTGTTAGATTAGAAGAGAGTTAGGTTAGGTTAGGAAGATGTTGGATAGAATAGGTTCGTTTACAATAAGTCAGATTAAGTGTTGCTAGGTTGATTTAAATTAGGTTAGATTAGGTTAAGTTAATTGAATAGTTTGGGTTAGGATGATTTCAACACTTAGTTATGAAAAGGAAAAAAACATGAAAGGAAATTAAGTTGGTAAATTTTTTTTGTATATTTGAGTTAATACTTGAAGAACTGGTAAAAAAAATAAACATATCAGAAATTACGTCTGGAAGGGAAACATTCAAAGGAGAGGGAAGAAAAGGTCAGGAGGGAAACTGTCTTATACTCAAAATAACTCAATGAATAATGGAAAATTTCGAAGAATTAAGTCCAGGAGGAAAACATTGAAGGAAAAGTGACGGTCATACTCAAAAGCTTCAGTAAATAATGGAAAACATCAGAGAATTAAGTCCAGGAGAAAAATATTGAGGGAAAAGTGACGGCCATACTCAAAATACCTCAAATAAATAATGAAAATATCAGAAAATTGAGTCCAGGAAGAAAATATTGAAGGAAAATGTGACAATCAAATGCCTTAATAAATAACAGAAGATAATGAAGTCCAGGAGGAGAATACTGAGGGAAAAATGGGGGAGGTGAAGTTGTCCCTTGCTCTGACGACCTGACTGGGGCGAGGCGGCGGGGCAAGACAAGCAGGCAGGTGGTGTAATAGAGTAATTGTAGTGTAATTATTTCACTTACCTGCTGTGCTGCTGGTAATTTGTGGCCATTACTGAGGGGAGGGAGAAGATTAATTTCCTCTAGTTTCTTCTTCTTCTTCTTCTTCTTCTTCTTCTGCATCATGTTGTTCTTCTTCTTCTTCTTCTTCTTCTTCTTCTGCATCATGTTGTTGTCTTCTTCTTCTTCTTCTTCTTCTTCTTCTTCTTCTTCTTCTTCTTCTTCTTCTTCTTCTTCTTCTTCTTCTTCTTCTTCCTCTTCTCCTCCTCCTTCTCCTCCTCCTCCTCCTCCTCCTTCTCCTTCTCCTTCTCCTCCTCCTCCTCCTCCTCCTCCTCCTCCTTCTCCCGTTCAGTCAATATCGTCATTGTTATTCTTACTCATCTTCATCCTCTTTGTTATCATCATTATACATCTCCTCCTCCTCCTCCTCCTCCTCTTGATCATCTGCCATTCACTTCCTCTTCCCTTTCTTTGTATCAGTTAAGAATAATGACAAAAACTGGCAAGCTTTCTCAATGTTTGTTTGTTTTTTATTCTTATAAATAATCTTTGGTTCAGATTATTCGTATTGTTTGTTGTGTTAAAAGCGGAAACACTCGACTCTCTCTCTCTCTCTCTCTCTCTCTCTCTCTCTCTCTCTCTCTCTCTCTCTCTCTCTCTCTCTGTTTGAGCGTCTTTACTGAACGGTAGTGTGTGTGTGTGTGTGTGTGTGTGTGTGTGTGTGTGTGTGTGTGTGTGTGTGTGTGCGCGCGTTACACACACACACACACACACACACACACACACACACACACACACACACACACACCGCCTCTCCCTCCCCCCCACACACACACCTTTTCCCCCGACCTCTCCCCCCAACACACACCTCTGATACCTTAATAACAGTGATAAAGTAATTAGACCGGTTAGTTCTCATGGCTGTTAGGAGAATCTGGACTCACTCTGGCTGGGTAATGACAAGGAACAATAGATGACACGCAGGGCAGCTCATCAATTTTTATTCTTGTCGTCTTGTGTGAGTGACGTCTGTTCGAACCCCCTTATTAGATTCGCTTGGTTTGATTATATATATTCTGTCACCTTCCGTTTTCGCTTTCTGTGGCGTTCAGATTTGTTTGTTTTGCCTGTTTATGTCTGTTTCTCTCTCTGTCTCTCTGTTCCTTTGGTTTGTTTTGAAATTGTTTGTTTTGTCTCTCTTTCCGTTTCTCTATTTTTTGTTTGTGTTCCTTTCCGCCTTTTTGTTTTTTTTATGTCTGTTTCTCTTTTTATCTGTCTGTTTCCTTGCTTCTCTATCTGTTTGTGTGTTTGTATGTCTGTCATCTCTTTATTTTTGTGTCTGTCTCTGTCTATGTTTATCTCTGTCTTTGTTTCTCTCTCCGTCTGTCTGTTTCCTTGCCTCTCTGTCTGTCTATCTGTCTTTCTGTAGCTTTGTTTCTGTTTATTTTTCCCTGTCTTTCTGTTTCTGTCTGACTGTCTGCCTGTCTGTTTGTCTATTTATTCCTGTCTGTCAGTCTGCCTGCTTTATCTGTCTGTCTTTCTATTTATTTTTGTTTGCTTATTTCTCCCTGTCTGTCTGTGTCTGTCTGATTATCTGCCTGTCTGTTTGTCTATTTATTCCTGTCTGTCTGTCTGTCTGTCTGCTTTATCTGTCTGTCTTTCTGTTTGTCTTTCTCTTCCGCTCTCTTCTTGCTCCGTCATCATCCATTTTCTCTTCTCGTTTTCTTTATGTGACTGTCATCTGTTTTATCACGTCATTGCGATGGTTTTCTTTTATCACACTTTTGCTCTCTCACTATCTTCCTTCCCATGGTTTTTATTGCATTTTTATTTTTCCAAGTCGTTTGCAATTTAAGTACGTGTTTCCGTCACTGTTATTCGTTTTTCTTTGCCTTTTTACTCCTTTGTTTTTTTAGTGTGTTGTCTTGTCCTATTTCACGTCTGGATGAGTTTTGGAGGATGCGAGATTTAATGTTCTGCTCTCACGGAAAAGATGACTGACTTGTTTCTCATGCGTGATACTGTGGTGGTGGTGGTGGTGGTGGTGGTGGTGGTCGTCGTCTCTTCTTTCTTCTTTCTTCTTCTTCTTCTTCTTCTTCTTCACCACCGTCATCACAACCACCACTACCGCCACCACCATCACCATGCTTCTTCCTCCTCCTCCTCCTCCTCCTCCTCCTCCAAACAGCAGGTGTAGAAAAGATAGAGGGGCCGCATCACCACTATCACGGTCATGGTCAGCACACACACACACACACACACACACACACACACACACACACACACACACACACACACACACACACACACACACACACACACACACACATTGTTGACTTTTCCCCCCCGAGTCTGTACCGCTTGCTTTTCTTTGCATATTTCCTTCCTTCCTGAAGTACCGTGACCTCACCTGTACTCACCTCACCTCACCTGTAATCACCTCACCTCACCTGTAATCATCTCACCTCACTTAACCTAACCCTAACCTTACCTTACCTTACCTTACCTTATCTCATCTAACCTGCTCTCACCTCACCCTAACTGCATTCACCTCACCTCACCTCATCTTATCTAACCTGCACTCATCTCATTTCACCTCACCTCATCTCACCTCACGTAGTTTAACCTCACGTAATGACCAGAGACCAGTAACCGATTATAAAGAGCATGGAGAAGCAAGTTGAGGGAAGAAGATTGAGAGAAAGGCAGAGAGTGAAAGGAAGTGATGGAATTAAGGAAGAAGTCAACACCACTGGCTCGATTCCTGTCTAGTATGTAAGGTTAGGAAGGTCACTCGCTCGAGGTTACGGCTTCTAACTGCCATAAGTCTCTCTTTAGCTGGCACTGTCTTAGCTCTGTTAGGTTAGATTATGTTAGGTTTGTTAAGCTAAGGTGGGTTAAGTCAAAGTCTATTTTTTTAGTGTAAGAGGGAAAACTACCAAGGGCAAAAAAAAAAAAAAATGAATATTAGAAAAAAAAAGACTTACTTGTAGTCTCCATAATGATTAGGTTATGTTAGATTTGGTTAGGTTTTGATGAGTTAGGTTAGGTTAGGTTAGGTCTGGTTAAGTTAGATTAGGTTAGGTTACGTTTGGGTTAGGTTAGAATAGATTAAGTTAAATTAAGTGAGGTCAGATTAGATTACTATAGGTTAGGTTAAGTTGTGATAGACTAAGAAAACCGGACGTACTCGCAAATACAGGAACTGAGACAGAGAAGGGTGAGAAATGAGGTTGAATTTCTCTTCTGTACGGTAAGAAAATATAAGTGAGAGCTTAACACAAACCAGTAGTTGATGCTATTAATGGTACTGTGTCTTATATAGGTAATTTATTTGTGTGTGTGTGTGTGTGTGTGTGTGTGTGTGTGTGTGTGTGTGTGTGTGTGTGTGTGTGTGTGTGTGTGTTTCCGGTGTAATGCGCTAAGGAATGATATGCGTTTCCTCTATTTCCGTGTTAGGTTGATGTTTTAACTGCTAATTGCTTCTTCTTCCTCTTTTTCTTTGTTTTTTTTTCCTTCTTCTTCTTCTTCTTCTTCTGCTTCCCTTCCATGTCTTTGGAAGAAGTATATAATCTAATTTAACGGTGTGTGTGTGTGTGTGTGTGTGTGTGTGTGTGTGTGTGTGTGTGTGTGTGTGTGTGTGTGTGTGTGTGTGTTCGCGCGCTCTCTCTACATTCATCACGCAGACTGAGCAATCATGTAGACACAAGACACCTGCCTGGCTCTCTCTCTCTCTCTCTCTCTCTCTCTCTCTCTCTCTCTCTCTCATTCATTTTGCAACATCTTTACGTAAATTAATGATGTTTTCTATTCTTTCGTTAACTTCTGTACGATTTCTCAGTGTGTGAGTAAACTGAACCAGCCTTGTCTTTTTTTCCCAGTGTGTGACGTCACTTCGAGACAAGCCATCATCATCCTGGACATCACGGAGAGCCTGGGGAGTCGTGAGTATCCTGCCACATCACACACTTCGCTGTCATCCTTCACCCGTGGCCCTTACTCGCTCTGTCCTCCCTGTCATGACACTCACAGCATCTCGAGTGTCTTGGATTTTTGTGTAGGCTGGAGTCTAACCTATCCTAATCTAACCTAATCTAACTCTCTCTCTCTCTCTCTCTCTCTCTCTCTCTCTCTCTCTCTCTCACCTAAACTAACTTAAACCTAGCCTGATCTTATTTATCCTGCTCTTATCTCACATACCTTATCTTATCTTTCCTTATCTTACTTTGCCTAACCTATCCTTAGCTTACCTTACTTTATATCATAGTATCTGGCCTTACTTTATCTTAACCTAACCTAACCTAACCTAACCTAACCTTAACCTAACCTAACCTAACCTAACCTTACCTTACCTTACCTTACGTTGCCAAACTTCATATTCTCTTTTTCTTCGCTTTCTATGGCTGTATGTCCAAAGAGAGAGAGAGAGAGAGAGAGAGAGAGAGAGAGAGAGAGAGAGAGAGAGAGAGAGAGAGAGATACGGGGTTCGGGCAGGTGCATGTAACTCGCTCAACCGTAAACGTAAGGGTCAGCGCCCCCTATTCTCGCCCCACTCCCCCCACAAACCCCCTGACCCTGAGAATTACCGGGACGTCTGTTTACACACACACACACACACACACACACACACACACACACACACACACACACACACACACACACACACTGGGATAATGACTGTCTCTCTCTCTCTCTCTCTCTCTCTCTCTCTCTCTCTCTCTCTCTCTCTCTCTCTCTCTCATACGAAAAGAAGAAGAGAAAGAAAAAAATATCTATCTATGTCTAGACTTTACATACCTATCAGTTTATTTACTTATCTGTCTATCTATCTATATTTATTTATTTATCTATCTATTTATCATCTATCTGTCTGTCTTTCTATCTATCTATCTATCTATCCATCCATATATCTATCCACTCCATCTCTCTTTTCACGTTCTACCTGCCCACCACCCATCACCTACTTACCTACCTAACCACCCCTATGCACCTCACACTAACTCCCCTTCACACAGGTAAAACACATCAGACACCAGACGAAAGGTGTAAAAAATAAATACCTGCCTTGCCACTCCCTTCCAGATGTAACAGTAAATAGTGAGCAGCATCAGAATATAAAGCGAATGCAGGTGAGGTTGTATTGAGGTGGTGTCTCTTGTTAGTGCCGCGGATCTTGTCTCTAAAAAGTGCTCTTGTTCTTGTCCCCGTCACGGCCACTCGCTTCGTGTGTTCATCCCTGCGTCATTTAAACTGGTGTGGGATGGATTACCTGTCTGGGCTTCTGTGCGTCTTTCGGTTTCTTTCTTGCTGTGTTTATTTATTTATTTGTTTATTTTCTACATTTTGATCTGTTTTCATAAGGTTTATTCTAATGATTAATGTTATTTTTTTATTTTCTTTTTCATTTTTCTTTCTTTCAAAGCATTTTCGTTCCTGATTTTTTTTTCTATCCTTTTCTTTGATGGGGAAAGAATTCATGGACATGTTTTGATTTTCTGCTATTGTTTTTTTCTGGTCCGTTTCCCTTATGCAAAAAAAAAAAAAAAAACGTTAACACTAATGGAAAAAAGCGTTTCTCTAAATTCCTGTTTATTTTACGTAACAATTCCATATACCGTGAAAAAAAAAAATCAAATATGTAAAATGACAAATAAATGATAAATCAAACCTAATGTCAGACTCACCTCTTCATATTAATCATCCGGTCGTGGCTCAGTAACCTCATTCACCCTTTCACTGCTGGACACATCTTCCCCTTCAGTACTAATGCGTAACTTTTTGCACACTGTTTGTAAGTTAAGGTCTCGTCAATATTTCTGCTACGTAAGAAGAGAAAAACCATCTATTCTCCTTATTTTCTCTGCAGTGTCTCTATGCCAACACTTTTAACAGCGACAGAAAGCGTTAAGTTGAAGGGGAAAGATTTATTAGCTCTATGTCACCCACCTCTTCTTTCCGTCTCCTTCAGCCTCTCCTTCGCGCCCTCCGCCTCCTTTTACCGCGATTACGGACGTTGTGTAATGCGCTTCCGGCGATTAACCTGTCGAGGAGGAGAAGGAGGAGAGAAGGAGGAGGAGATTTGACACCGGAATAGAAAAAAAAATGAGGCAAGGTGAGGAAGGAAAGATAAATGAGGTAGAAAGTTGAGGTAGGAGGAGAGTGAGGTGAAGGAAGAGGAGGAAGAATAGTAGTAGTAGTAGTAGTAGTAGTAGTAGTAGTAGTAGTAGTAGTAGTAGTAGTAGTAGTAGTAGTAGTAGTAGTAGTAGTAGTAGTAGTAGTAGTAGTAGTAGTAGTAGTAGTAGTAGTAGTAGTAGTAGTAGTAGTAGTAGTAGTAGTAGTAATGGTAGCAGCAGTAGTAGTAGTAGCAGTAGTAGTAATAGTAGTAGTAGTGGTAGGAGTAGTTTTAAGTATAAAAATAATAGTGGTAGTAATAGTAGTAGTAGTAGTAGTAGTAGTAGTAGTAGTAGTAGTAGAAGCAGTAGTATAAATAGTATTAGTAGTATCAATAACAACTACAACAAAACAGCAAACTCTCCTTCTTCTACCTCCATTTTTTCCTCTCACATATTTCCTTCTAAAGTGCGTGCAGGAAATTACAACTATGCTTCCCAAGGCTCACACAGAAGCTCCTCGGCCCGTTTTCCCTCGTGACACACTTTCTCAGACGTCCCTCGCAGCTCGGCGCTACCTGCATGTTCCGAGTCTCCAGATGCAATACGTGATAGAGAAGGTTAGGCACAGTAATACGTGATAGGGGAGGGACGTGTGCTGACTCGCCTGTCACTCGCGTAGCTGGGGAAGATAAATCAAGGTCTACGTTTTCTTTGCCTTGTTGAAAGAAAGGGTGACTAATCTTCTTTTGTTCCTTTTATTGATTATGTGAGTGGAATTGAAAACGTGTGTGTTGGTTGAAATAGAGAAATGATATGTTTTTTCTTCTTTTCTTCTTTTCGTGAGATTGAAAGATGAGATGAAGAGGATGAAGTGAAAAAGATGAGTTGAGGCGTGAGAAATCAGATAAAAGGATAAGATAGGTAGGTGATATGAGAAAGATGAGACACGAAAAATGAGAAGATAAACAAAATGACGTACAAAAAGAACTGAAAATCTTGTTTGGTTCAAGATAAAGTAAATAAGAAAAGAAAAAATAGGAAGCAGTTAAATAAAAACACTCAAGGAACAATAAGAAACTACAAGTATTAATAAAAGAAACATTAGTGAAACAACGAAATTAAACCAAATCTTATCAAAACTTAAGAAAAGAAAGAAATAACAAAGAAAACAAAGAAAAATGAAAAAAAATGAACCGAAGAGAGAGAGAGAGAGAGAGAGAGAGAGAGAGAGAGAGAGAGAGAGAGAGAGAGAGAGAGAGAGAGAGAGAGAATATTCAACTAGACAAAACCACATTCAAATTTCATCTCACCGAACTGAACGCAAATGAACTTGAAATTAGCCTCGGAAGAAAAAAATCATAATAATAAACTGAACTTGTGTTGGAATGCGGATCATGATGGGAGAGTAAAGGCGCGTCATATTACAAGGCTAAGAGAGAGAGAGAGAGAGAGAGAGAGAGAGAGAGAGAGAGAGAGAGAGAGAGAGAGAGAGAGAGAGAGAGTCAATTAACTTACCGACCACGAGAAACACTGCAACAAGAAAAAAGAAAAATGGAACACATTGCGTCACTAGAAAAGAAAATGAAAATACAAAAAAAAAGCAAAGTGTGTGTGTGTGTGTGTGTGTGTGTGTGTGTGTGTGTGTGTGTGTACGAAATGCATACACACCCATCCTTCTTATTACCTACCACACACACACACACACACACACACACACACACACACACACACACACACACACACACACACACACACACACACACACACACACGCAAAGGTTACAACGACAGATTCAAGGCAGCAAAACACGGGTCGACCTTACAGTTCATCTTGTACCACGGCAGCAGCTCACCTTAGCCACGCATTGTTTCCATTGTGGACTAATGAAAGGCGCAAGAAACACTGGCGCTATGAGTTGAATCACGTCATTACCTTCTTCATTAACTTATCCACGGGTGTTCCTCAAATGCCAAGCTCCCTCCATCCCTCCCCTAAAAAAGAAAAAAAGAAACAGGGCCTTGGTGTTGCTGTGAAAAATTTGACGAGTATATGCTTTAACAAGATTCCTACGTTTGTAAGACTCGATCTTCCAAACAATGCGAGAGAAAAACTGAAAGACAATGCATGTTTTTTTCTTCTTTTCTTATTTTTCTCTAATTTGACTAAAACACGAAATCTCATAGTGGATTATATTTTACCAACCTTCCTCTTCAGAATGTTCAAGTCAAAGGTAGGAGGAATTACAGAATCAAGCAGGAAATTCTTTAGTGTACCAGAAGAAAAACTATGATAGATTGAGAGTACTCGTAAAGCTTCCATTAGAGAGGTGGGCAGAATAAGAATGAGAGAAAGTTGAGAGAGAGAGAGAGAGAGAGAGAGAGAGAGAGAGAGAGAGAGAGAGAGAGAGAGAGAGAGAGAGAGAGAGAGAGAGAGAGAGAGAGAGAGAGAGAGAGAGAGAGAGAGAGAGAGAGAGATGATAAATGGAGAATACTCGTTATCTCTTGCATTAGGAAGTGAACAGAGTAGCAGTGAATAACAAGGTTTCTAGATTTGAAGGACTGGAAAGCTCGAACAATGCAAGACAAAAGGAGAAATTTCATCTTTATGTTTTTTCGTGTCTTTGTTTCTTTTTCAGTCTTGCAATTAGACTAAAACACGGAAACCTCACAGTATGACACGGAAGAAAACGAAACACTGAAACCTCACAGTATTGCAAGGAAGAACTCAGAACACAACAACGACAGAAAATGAGAAGTGGATTTTTTGTCTTCAGTTAGTCATCCAATTAAATTAAAAACGGAAATTTCACAATACTGACATACAAAAGAACGATTAAAAAAAAAAGGAATATGTTCACCAGAATACGTCAGGGAAAAGAGAATATTACCGTAGTGATTGCTTGTAGACCACACTTAATTAACTTTCTCACTTAAAAAAAAAAAAAACGAAAAGAAAATGAAGAGGAAAGAATTTGTTGTAGCACGAAAAATAATAATAAAAAAAAAACGAAAAGGGAGAGGAAAGAGTTTGTTATAGCAAGAAAGAAAATGATAATAAAAAATAAGAGAAAATAATGAGAAAAGAAAAAGGGAAAAGGAAAGAGATAGTTATAGCAAGAAAGAAAATAATAATGAAAAAAACAACAAAAGGAGAGGAAAGAGATGGTTATAGCACGAGAAAAAAATGATAGAAAAAGAAAAAGGGAGGAAAATAAGTAATAGCAGGAAAGAAAACAATGGAAAACGAAAATGGAGAGGAAAAAGTTAGTTATAGCACGAATGAAAATAATGAAAAGAGGAAAAGGGATAAAAGAAATAGTAATAGCACGGAATAAAATAATGAAAAAGAACAGGAGAAAAAAATTTGTTATAGCATGAAAAAAATAATGAAAAAAGAAAGGAGAGAAGGAAAACAGTAACAGAACCAAAGAAATAATGAATACAAGACGCTTTTTAAAATCAGTCACACTACAAAATAATGTTCACACCACAAGAAAGAAAGAAAGAAAGAAAGAAGAACAAAAAAAAAAAAAAAAAGAGAAAGACCAAGAATAACAAAAAGAACGAGAAACACTACAACTTTTAAGCAACAAAACTTAACTTACATTAAAACGAAAGAAAACGAGATATGCAATACGTACATTACACTCACGTACAATTCCTCAATAATGCCTCAATTAGTCGTGGCGGCAGAAGGCGTGACGGTACATAAGCTTCGTGTGATTTGCTGTTTTTCCATCTTTGCAATACTGCCCGCGTTCTGCTGATCACTCGGGACGTTTCGCAAGCCACGGCCAGCCAGCCACAAACCTCGTTAGGTAATTGTGTGGTCACGCCGCTAGATGGGGGACTGAAAGAGGGAGATACGCTGTTAAGTAACTTTATTTGCTAGTTTTCAGTTACTGGGCTAGATAGATAGATAGATTGATAAATAGATAGATAGATGGATAGGTAAGTAGATAGGTGAATAGATAGATAAGAGATAAATAAATGAATAGGCAAATATATAGGTAGATAGATAGATAAAAATAAAATGAATTAGATCAGGACACACACACACACACACACACACACACACACACACACACACACACACACACACACACACACACACACACACACACACACACACACACACACACACACGAGAGAGAGAGAGAGAGAGAGAGAGAGAGAGAGAGAGAGAGAGAGAGAGAGAGAGAGAGAGAGAGAGAGAGAGAGAGAGAGAGAGAGACAAACAAAAATACAAACACACACGTTCAGACAAACAACATAATCACTATAAGAACAAAACACTGAATACACAAAAGAAGGAAGCCAGTCAGCCAGTCAATCAGTCCCTGCGTACACTCAAGGCCTGCAGCTGCCGCCCCTCCCTCGCCATACCCTACGTCCTCCACAATTGACACACCTCCGTCCCTCACACATGCTAGCCACCCAGCCAACCACCACTCAGGCACTTCCCTCTGAGATTCCTTCACGTGCCTATCAATGCTTGCGTCATTAGTGTGGTGGACTGGGTTAGCTTATGCAAGACTACGTATGTACTCAATCTATTTATTTATTTACCTATTTAAGAAAAGGCCAGTAGGTGTAAAGAAGAGAAATACTTATTGAAACTGAGAGACGAGGGTATATGGACTTGAAGACATGAATCAAATGGAAACTGGAAGAAACAGGACTTGAAGTGTATGGGAACTGGAAACGAAAGGAAGACAAAGGGACAGGAATATAAGGGAACTGAAAACAAGAGGAAAAT
>NC_059277.1:1232500-1245000 GCF_017591435.1 Portunus trituberculatus
AGAGTTTTCACTGTTTCTATCCCACATATGTTTCTGAAGTTGTATAAAATCGACAAATAATGAGAAAAATATGAAAACACGTTATGATACTGAAAGGTTAAGGTTTGTTTACTCTTTTTCAGTCACACATTCATACTCGTATAGAAAGGGAGAGGATGGTGATGTGGTGATGTGGTGGTGAAGTATAGCTATCTGTGGATTGAAAAGCGAATATTTGAAGGTTTACTTATTCTTATTCAAACTCTTATTAATTCTTCCCGGTACACAGTGGTCATTCCATTCATTCATTCAAGCAGTTTACTCCCCTCACGCACACACTCACTCACATACTCAAAGATATATTTACTCACTCATTCACTCATACATCCATTCCATATACAATCATAATTCAATTCACTTATTCTTGCAGTTTAATTTTCTCACTTACTCACCCATTCATCCATTCACTCACTCATTTACACATTCACTACTGTACTTACGCACTCACTACACACTCAGCCACTCACCACTGCCACCATCACCACCAAGAACAACACAAGAGCCTAACAAGAGCCGTACTTCATAACATCTCGAACAATAATTCCAGTAACCGAAACCGTTGCCTAATATGCGGTAACTAAGTGGCTTGGAGTAATCTCTCTTAAATCTCTCCTTACACGAGACAGTAACATTGACAGCCTGTGATTATCTCTCCGTGGTTCTTTGGTAGAGGCTTAATGATGGAGGGAGGAAGGGAGGGAGAGAAGAAAGGGTCAGAAGTGAGGGAGTGAGGAAGGTAAGGAGAGTAGATTTGGAGAAAGAAATAGGGAGGGATGTAGCTTAAGGATGGAGGAGATAAAGATAGAAAGTTAGAGAGGAAGGAAGAAGGTAAGGAGAGTAGATAAAGAGGGAGGTAAGAAGAAAGGAGAGGGGAAACATGGAAAGGATAGAGAAAGAGAATAAGGAAGGAGAAAGAAAAGGAAAATGGAGGGAAGAAGAGAGAACGTAAAAGAAAGAAAGGAGAAAGGAAGGAAGGAGAGACAGCAGAGAAAGGTAACAGTGGAAAGAAAGAAAGAGAAAAGTAAGAAAGTTATAATAAGATGAGGAAAGCGAAGATAGAAGGAAAGATTGTGGAGGATGATAGAGGGAAGAAGATAGGGGAGAGAACAGTGATAGGAGAAATTGTAGGGTTGAGTGGTGGTGGTGGTGGTGGTGGTGGTAGTAGTAGTGGTGGTAGTGGTGGTGATGTGGTTGAGGGAAGGGGAGTGAGGGAGAGAAGCGAGGGTGTGGCGGTAGTGGCTGTGGTGGTGATGGGTGTGGTTACGAGAGAGAGAGAGAGAGAAGAGATGGGAGTGATAGTGAAGGGGAACTAATACACGGTAGAGGAAGTGAAGGAGGGAGACGAAAGGAAAAAAAAAAAAAGAAAACGTTATTGATTTCATTTCTTTGTTTATAATTGATCACCATCCTTTCCAATTTCCCAGAGGAGATAAAGGAGACAGTCACACAGCCTCTCCTTTCATTTCAAGGTGTAATGAGAGTCTTACTGAAGTGTTGCTCTGAGATGGAAGATGAAATAGAAAGTCAAGTTAAAATTAGGCTTAGAATAATAGAGAAGAATTGAAACTAGGCCGAGTTCATTGAAATTAGGTCAAGGAGAATAGATAAAATAGAAAAAAGACGAAAATAAAACAAAACAATATAACTTCCACTTAAAACTCATCTAAAACAGTCCGATCTAGAGAGAGAGAGAGAGAGAGAGAGAGAGAGAGAGAGAGAGAGAGAGAGAGAGAGAGAGAGAGAGAGAGAACCAGACACAGAGAACCACGCGACATCCTGTATTTCCTTCACGCCGGAGGGTAGACTTCCGTGGCCTGAGGGGGAGGACAGGGTGAGGACTGGGGAAGATTGGAGGAAGGCAGGTGTAGGATGAACGGCGGTGGTGGTGGTGGTTGAATGAATGGATGTATAGACGCGGTATTGGGTGAAGAAGAAGAAGAAGAAGAAGAAGAAGAAGAAGAAGAAAGGGGGGAGGAGGAGGAGGAGGAGGAGATAAACAAATAGATGAATAGATAAAAGCGAAACTGGAAAAGAAAGAAGTAAAAAAAATAAACATGAATAAAACAAAAGCAAATACATAAATAAATAAATAGATAAAACACACCCCAAAAAAAAAAATCAATGAAATAAATCGATAAATAGAATCAAACTCCAATAAATAGAATCAAACTCCCATAAATAGAATCAAACTCCAAACAACAGACAATCCGTTACAGTGACCTCGATGTTATTTTGTTTTCCTTCCCGCGTGGTTCCGTTCATCGTGCGGCGCGGAATTTGAAATGTAGCGAAATTGACCCAAACAACACACAAATTGCAGGACTCATAACTGGCGGTGACGAAGGAGGAGGAGGAGGAGGAGGCGGAGGAGGAGGAAGAGGAGGGAGGAAGGGAGGAAGGAAGGAAGACTGATGGGAAGATGAGGAAGAGAAAAAAAAGAATAAGGAAGGAAGGAAGGAAGGAAGGAAGATTGATGGGAAGATGAGGAAGAGGAAAAAAGAATAAGGAAGAAAGGAAGCAAGGAAGGAAGGAAGACTGATGGGAAGATGAGGAAGAGGAAAAAAATAAGGAAGAAAGGAAGGAAGACTGATCGGAAGATGAGGAAGAGGAAAAAAAGAATAAGGAAATGTGGAATAAATACGAATAATGATGAAGGAAGGTTAAGGAGAGTAAGGAGGAGGAGGAGGAGTAAAGAATGAATGTAGGAAGGAAGATTGATGAAGATTACACGTAGAAAAAAGAAAGAATAGAAAAAAGAAATAGGAAATAAGAGCAAGGAAAAAAAAATAAGAAATGGAGGAGAATGAAAAAGGATTGATGGAACTTGTACTTAGGAAAAACGAGAAGAAGAAGAAGAAGAAGGTTAAAAAGAGAAGAGGGAAAAAAGAAACGTGAAAGATAAGAAAATAAGAAGAAAACAGCGGAGATAAAGTGGAAGGAAGGTCAGAACGAAGAAAAGAAGGAAAAAAGAAGAGGAAAGAAAAAAAATGGATATGGAGAAGAGAAAAGAAGAGAGGAAAGGACGAATGGGGAGATAGAAGAGAAAAAAATAAAACAAAGATAGAAATTTATTACTGTTATTGTTGTGAAAAAATGCGAGAGAGAGAGAGAGAGAGAGAGAGCAAAAAAAAAAAAAAAATAGCTCATTGTTTTGATTTTGTTGAAGTTTGAAGTCTTCTTTGCACTTATAGTTTATGTTGTTGAGGTGAAGAAAAAAAAAACAAAGCAAGACCAAAACAAAACAAAACAAAACAAAAATAACAGGAAGAAAAAAACAATGAGTAATTTTGCGGTTGTCACTTCTGAACACAACTTAAGAAATTAACTCATAAACATTGGTCACTTTCCTTCAACCGCAGCGCAGATGGGGAGGTGAGAGTGACTGAAGAGGGAGAGGGAGAGAGAGGGAGGGAGAAGGATGCTGGAGAGAAAGAAAGAGAGAGAGAGATGTTGGAGGGGATGCTGCAGGGTGAAAGAGAAAAGAGAGAGATGAGAGAGAGAGAGAGAGAGAGAGAGAGAGAGAGAGAGAGAGAGAGAGAGAGAGAGAGAGAGAGAGAGAGAGCTGCTAATGTGGGGAAGGGAGGAAGGAAACTAGGAGGAAGAGAATGTACGTATTGGTTATCGTATTACTTCAGAGAGAGAGAGAGAGAGAGAGAGAGAGAGAGAGAGAGAGAGAGAGAGAGAGAGAGAGAGATTGAATTTGCGTCTTGCGTCAAGAGAAAGGAGTTTCGATGTAAGAAAAAAAAAAAAAAGGAAAAAATGATGGAAAGAAATACTGTTCCCTAAATGTCAGTGGAGACACACACACACACACACACACACACACACACACACACACACACACATGGAATTTTGAAACATCTTTACTCTGTGTGTGTGTGTGTGTGTGTGTGTGTGTGTGTGTGTGTGTGTGTGTGTGTGGGGCGAACAAGCCAATCATGACCCACTTGTAGAAGTAATAAAGTTTTCATCGCCTGAGTTTTAGAGAGAGAGAGAGAGAGAGAGAGAGAGAGAGAGAGAGAGAGAGAGAGAGAGAGAGAGAGAGAGAGAGAGAGAGAGAGTCTTTAATTTAGAATTAGCTTTAGATATTTCGTTAATCACAACATTTAAGACAGAAACAAAACAGATATATAAACAAGCAGAGAGAGAGAGAGAGAGAGAGAGAGAGAGAGAGAGAGAGAGAGAGAGAGCAGGAGATGCAATGAGAGAGAAAGCTGGTGGTGGTGGTGGTGGTGGTGGTGGCTGGCTGGCTGGCTGCGGGGACTGAACTGGCTGGGCAGGTTGGATTCTAGGGTGAGTGAAAGCATTACTACCCAACCCTTACCTTGCCTCTGCCTGGCTGGGGCCGCTGAACTCCGTCGCTGGGGTGTTGTTTCGGGTGTGGGGAGATGACGACGTAGCAGAAAGGTTAGGATATGACCGGAAGAGGATGAAAGCAACCGTTTAGAGATGCTTGGAGTTAAAAATGGCCACGTAACACTAAAATTTTATCTTGAAAGTGTTGCCAGATGAATAGTTTACTTTTTTTGGAGTATATGTGACTCATTTCACGATTTGTTTTACTGTAAATGGGTGAAATAAGCTAATATACACACTTAGACAGAAAGGGTTAATATGTTTTAGGAAGTTTAGGACATGGAACCCTTACGGATGTACGAGATTTATTACAATTTAGTGGTATAGGATGTTAGAATCAGTTCTACTCTTTTTTTTATTAACTAGTCTACGATTCTGTGTTTTGGAAGCCTAGAACAGAAAGGAAGCGTAAAATTTTGCCGCAGGGAGCTCAAGAGAGATTTTAGGAGAGACGTAAAGATAATAATAATGATAAAAAAGATAAGTAAAAACAAAGATCGATAAAAAAAATGGAGTTCTTTATTTCCTGAGACCATAAAGGAACATGTGGGTATTGAAGACCGTGGAGATAGTGGAGGAATTTTTGTCGGTCATAAAAATAAGAAGACAAGCTTATTCCCTTCGTTCTATGGCGACTGAGATTCAAGGGTCGCTGAGACGGCTGTTGAGGTCTTAGAAATTGGTCTGTGTGGCTAAGGTAGGCTATAGAACAGTAGAGAGTGATGCTAAGGTCGAATATAGGAGATAAATTTGTTATCTTCTTCCATTACTCGTTCTTTATGGTGTGTTAGGCATTTGGTGATAACTATATTGCTTGTGTGTACTAACGGTGAGTCAAGACTGTGTAGAAGAATATAGAATGTTGCAGAGAATTTTTGAAGTCTCGAGAATGCAAGGTAACATTATTCTCTTCATCCATGACGCGTTGTTTGTGTAATGTTAGTAATTTTTAGACAGTCTTTTTTTAAAGTGTTCCGCCTGGTGAGTGTAGACAGCTGAAGAAGGCTATGGAAGACTGCTAGAATCATGAAAATAGAGGATGGCGTTATTCTCTTCATCCGTGAACCATTTTTTTTCTTTAATGGAATGTCAGTTATTTTGTAGTAGTTTGATAGGTTCTGCTTACATTTATTTTTTATGTGAGGGGAAATGTGGCTAAGGGCAACAAAAACGACTAAACAAAACGGCCCACTTAGATGGCTGTCTGAGCAGGGACGAGAGAGTTAGCCAAAGAAAAGGGATAAATGTCTTGAGACTTTCCATCCTAAATTAGTTCAGGCCATGGGAAGACAGAGATACAGCAGCAGACAGGGAGTTCCAGAGTTTACCAGAGAAAGGGATGAATGACTGAGAGTACTGGTTAACTACATAAATTGTGTGCATGAACGAATATTGACTTGACCGGGTCTTGAAAATAGAAGATAATGTTATTCTTTTCATCCGTGACTTAATGTGGAAGCTTTGTAATTTTGCGATGGTTTTCTAGGGTCTGTCTCGCATCAGGATGCTATGAAACTTAGAGAAAGGTGCTACAAATCTGTCGAAAGTTGAGGAAAGCTGACAAAATAGTTAGAAATTGGCTGGAGGAGACTCAAGGAAAAGTTTAATGGTCTAGGAAATAAAAAAAAAGTAAAAAAAGAATGAAAAGAATCTCGTAGTTTTTTTTTATTATTTTTTTTAAGAAGGCGAATAGCTGTGAGTTTGTGGTAAGTGCAGGAAGATGGTGGTAGTGGTGGTGGTGGTGGTGGTGGTGGTGGTGTTACTCCTCGCTTCAGTAGTCATGGAAAGGCTTTCTAAACCGGGCGTAAGGGAAGAAATAAACACAGACAGCAGACATGAACGTTAGGCGCGGATCACAGCAACAAGGGAGATGAACGCGCCAAAATACTCCATCACTGAATAAAGAACCAATAATACTAGTGAAAAAAAGAAGATAAAAAGAAAATGGAAAAAGAAAATGCATGATAAAAAAGAAATATTGGGAAAAAAAAGTAGGTGAATATTAAAGTAATACGATAACAATAACTGATAATGATTAGAAAAAAAAGTAATACTGCTAATAGAGAGAAAGTGAAGGAAAAGACGAAAATTCCAATCCATAAGAGAGAGAGAGAGAGAGAGAGAGAGAGAGAGAGAGAGAGAGAGAGAGAGAGAGAGAGAGAGAGAGACGGAGGGGTGCAGAAACGGAGACAGAAACAGAAACAGAACACAAACAGAGAGAGACTGAAACAAACACACAGAGAAACATACAATCAAACTGAAACAATCCAGTATTTTTTAACTCTGAACTTAATATAAAACTTACACTAGCGACAATTTTCTACTATGACACACAAAACTATTCCCAGCAGTGATGACACGGCGCCTTGAGGTTCACTACACGTCCTGCTTCGCCTCAGCATACCTTCCTTGGCTTTCCCTTCCTCCTTCTGCATCAGCGGGCGACGAGACACACTTGAAACTCTCACAGGAGGTGCCTTTGGGTGTTAGTGAGTCAAGGGATGGTAGATTTCTCTCTCTCTCTCTCTGTTGTCTTGTTTGTTTGCGTGTTTGAGAGAGAGAGAGAGAGAGAGAGAGAGAGAGAGAGAGAGAGAGAGAGAGAGAGAGAGAGAGAGAGAGAGAGAGAGAGAGAGAGAGAGAGAGAGAGAGAGAGAGAGAGAGAGAGAGAGAGAGAGTATGCATGATGTTTCTGTGTCACTGCATGCGAACCAAACATGTGTGTGTGTGTGTGTGTGTGTGTGTGTGTGTGTGTGTGTGACTCTTTCTTATATGTACTCCTTGCTCATGACTGCAATAGATAAAGTAGGCCAGAGAAGACACACACACACACACACACACACACACACACACACACACACACACACACACACACACACACACACACACACACACACACACACACACACACACACACACACACACACACACACACACACACACACACACACACACACACACACACACACACACACACAAACACACACACAAACACACACACTGAAAACACGAAAAAAATCCTGAAATAATAATAATAATAATAATAATAATAATAACAATAATAACAATAATACCTTAACATCTTGAACAAAAACTTATTAGACACTATTGCTGAACTAAACTCTCATTGACATTTCACACACAGTAATAACTCGCCGTGGATAGCAAAACAACTCGACTCACTGAAAACAAGAACGAGGAGAAAAGAAATATATGCCACACCCCGAAAAATATATGCCTACCCCAACAAAAATATGCCTACCCCAAAAATATGCCACCCAAAAATATATGCCACCCCCAAAAAAATATGCCAGGCCCCCCCAGCCCCCCCCCAAAAAAAAAAAAGAATAGAAATGATTAGTGTCTAGGGACGTGACTGAAATATGGGTGGAGGAGTGAGATCCATAAGGGGAGGTATGGAGGGAGGGCCTGCGGGGTATCCTGGTACGGTGAAGGGAAAGTTGGTAGGAGGAGAAGGAAGAGGAAGAGGAGGACGAGGAAGAGGAGGAGGAGGAGGAGGAGGAGGAGGAGGAGCGAGTGATAGCCAGTGGGATGGAGATACGAGCAGAGAAAGAGAGAGGCATGGTAGGTGGGTAACAGAGAGAGAGAGAGAGAGAGAGAGAGAGAGAGAGAGAGAGAGAGAGAGAGAGAGAGAGAGAGAGAGAGAGATGTGCAAGATTTAGCAAGATTACGAGAGTAGTAGGGATAAAACAAACAAGAAAGTAGAGAGCAAAGTAAGATAAGAAACAGGAAAGTAGGTAGAAGATATAGAAGATAAGAGAACAATAATAATAACAAGGTAAAAAAGAATGAATCACAGAAAATACGAGTGAAATAGAAAAAAAAGGAATACATTAGAAAAATACGTTTTATCCAAGACATAATAATATAGAAGAAAGGAATAGCAGAGAAAAATACGTTTATTAATAAGGCGGATAAGATAAGAGAGACAGAGGATACGTGGCCAGGGAGGCAGGTGGAGACTGTGCTGAGGGATGGAGGCAGCGGGTGGCGGGCTGTGGGTTATCAAAATGCCAACCAGGTGTTAGCATACCACGCGTTGGTCAGACTCTGCTGCTCTCACCACCGCCTCGCCTGGACCACACTTGACCGCCACGCTACGCACCGCTTGAAGGAGAGTCACTGTATTGATGTGTGTGGCTGGTGGAGAAACACATACGGAATATAATTTAACAGCGACAAAATACATGCAAAAGAAATTAAGGTAATATATAAAAGAATGGGTGGTTTTGAAATTACAGGTGCAAGGTTTGTAAAAGAGACGTTGTATGTTGTGTTGCTGGTGGACTAGGACAGAAATACATGAAAAAGAGAGTATAAACAAACCAGCGATGAGAAACTGAAGTAATACGTAGAAGAATGAAGGCTTTGAAATTACAGGCACAAAGCTTGTAAGAGAAACGCTGTCTTTGTGTACGTAGCTGGCGAAGGAACACGATAGGATACAGAAGTAAACAGCGACAAAATACATGCAAAAGAAATGACAGTAATACGTAGAAGAATGATGGTTTGGAAGTTACAGGTGCAAGGCTGGCTGGAGAGATGCTATGTATTAGTGTATATAGCTGGCGAAATAACACATGAGTCATAGAAGTAAACAGCGACAAAATACATGCAAAAGAGAATAGAAACAAACCATCGAAGAGTAGTGAAAGAAATACATAAACAAGAGAGGTTTAGAAATTATAGGCGCAAGGTTTGTGGGAGAGACGCTGTGTATTGGTGTGTGGCTGAGGTATTGAAGTTAACAGGGACAAAATATGACAGTAAAGAAGCTAAAAAACATGTTATAGTTGAGAAATGAAAGTGACACGTAAAGGAAAAAAGTTAAGATCTCGAAATTACAGATGACAACGCTTGTATGAGACTGATGTGTGAATGAGGGAGATGCGAAATCGAAGTTGGTAGCGAATATAAGGCATGAAAAGAGGCTAAAGACAAGGTATAGAAGAGAAATGAGAGTAGGAAGGAGAAAAGAAGGCAACGACTAGAAATTGTTTGTGATAACGCTTGAAGGAAAGACGATGTGTGTTGAAGTGTGTGGTTGGTGGAAGAAGGTACGAGTGCTTGAGGTTAACGACAACAATGGCAGACTCCAGAGGCTAAAGACGAACGATAGGAAGAAATATAGAACTAGGAAGAGGAGAAGGGTTAGAAGTTACAGAAAATAAGTGAATGAATATAATGAAGTATAGAAAAACAAAATGTGGTAAAATTCAAACTAAAATCAATTAAAATAAAGCCAAGAAACAAAATAGGTGAATCAAAACTACACACAACCAACCAAAAAAACTAAAAGAAAATTAGGCTTGATTAGAACACAAAATGAAACAACACAATAATAAAGTATATAAAAAACAAACAAGGTGGGATAAAATTTAAACCAAAGCAATTAAAATAAAGTAAGAAAAAAAAAAGAATAACACGAATCAAAACAGCCTACAACCAACAATAACTTAAAAAATAAGGCTTAGTTAGAAAACACACAACAAAACACGACAGAAAAAAAAAACACTAGACTATCACAAAACAAACACACACATTAACAAAACAGAAGACACCACAACAACACAACACTCTTCACCCACACAGCAACACATCACCACAGGCATCACCACACAGCACTACCTCCCGTCGCCTTTCCCATAGTAGTAGCGGAAGCAGGAAAGCACCCTTAACATTCCTGAGCATTTATCAACTCTTACCTACAAGTTTTCGCAATGCTCTTTCAGTCTTCAATGGAGGTAATTTGTGGTGATTAGTTGACGTGGCTGAGAACTTGAACGTTTCCGCTGAGAGAGAGAGAGAGAGAGAGAGAGAGAGAGAGAGAGAGAGAGAGAGAGAGAGAGAGAAAGAGAAAAACAAGATACCGGTTAGAAAGTTTGGTATTTTGTGGTGGTGGTGATGGTGGTGATGGCGGCGGCGGCTTGACTGTGAGGAAAGCTACACACACACACACACACACACACACACACACACACCTCCCTCCCTTTCTCTCTCCCTCGTCAGTAAATACGGGAACTATATTTAGACGTTATGAGAGAGAGAGAGAGAGAGAGAGAGAGAGAGATCAAAACTATGAAGAGAAATCAACAAGCTCTCAATCTTCCTTACCTTACAGAATCTCTCTTCATCCTTCATATTTTCGTTCTCTATGTTGTTATTCGCCCCTCATGCCTCCCTTCAGTAAGTGAATGAAGATAAATTAGTAATAGAGGCAGAAGGCAGACAGGATGAGTTACAGAGAGAAGGAAGGATGTGTTATGGAGGAAAATTATGATATATAACACGGAAGATAGGTAGAATTATCAGCTTAAGCTTCTTCGTCGCTCGTGTCTTCCCTTGAGTGAGTGAATGAAGATGGATTATATTCAGAGGCAAAATATAGACAGGGTGAGTTACAGAGGGAAGGCGGAATGTGGTATGGAAGAAAGTGATGATATATGATAGAGTAGAATGTTTAAATTAAGCTTCTTCGTCACTCGTGAATGAAGAGAGTGGATGAAGAGAGACTACTTATAGACACAGAAGGTAGACAGGATGAGTTACAGAGGAAAGGGATGATGTGTTATGGAAGAAAATGATGATATAGGATACAGAGGATAATTAGAATGTTTAAATTAAGCTTCGTCACTCGTGCCTCCTCTTGAGTAAATGAAGAGAAGATTACTTACAGATACAGAAGGGAGACAGGATGAGTTACAGAGGGGAGGGGAGGGTGATATATGATACAGAAGATAGATAGGATGTTTAGATTAGGCTGAACTAAAGGGGAATGAGATTAAATTACAGGTGGAAGATAGGTTGAAGTAGAGAGGGAAAGGACACTAAATGACATAGAAGCTAGAGATTAATGGGTAGAATGTGTAGATTAAAATGAACAAAAAGGTAAAAAAAGAAAAAAACAAATTACAGAGTAAAGATAGGCTGAAATAGAGAGGGAAAAGATACTAAAGAGATTGATGAATTGTAGAGATAAGAAAGATTAATGTACAGAGAAAAAAAAATAGCTAAGAAAAAAAAGAGTTACAATGGAGAGAAAGACATGAAATATTAAGAAAAGACAGCTCTTCCTTACCTCACGAAACACTAGACGGAGGAAAGGACAGGTGTGTGCATGTTTGTATGTGTGTGTTTGTGTGTGGAAGGGGCGGAGTCAGGAAAGGATAAGTCAGGTGAGATTAGAGACCCAGGTGAGGGGCGTGGGGCTAACAGGGACAGGTAGGCGTGAGGCGAAGACAAGTGTAGGAGCGGCGATGACAGATAGCAGACAGGTGTATGACAGTTGTGTGTGATTAGGAGGAGGTGAAGGTGCGGTGATGACTCAGACAGGTGAAAGGAAAAGGTGAGGATGAAATAGAAAGGTAAAAAGATCAGGTTAAAGAAATGAATGCTTTTCTTTTGGATTTTAGTGATAGAATGATGTATTTATTTGCTTGCTATTGTAATTTAGTGACAGAATTATTACTTTCTACATTATTTTGAATTTTTGTGATATAGTGAATACTCTCTCTCTCTCTCTCTCTCTCTCTCTCTCTCTCTCTCAGTATTGACAGTGACAGACAGATAGAAAACGTGAGATAGGCAGGAATAGAAAATTAGAACAGGTAGGCGCGGCTGGGACAGGTAGGAAGGTAAGAAAAAGGACAGGTAAGGTGTGGCGGTGACATAGACAGATAGAAGACATCGAATAGACAGAAATGGGGGACTTGGAACAGGTAAGTGTGGCTGGGACAAGGAAGGAGGATAAGGATTGAGACAGGTAAAACGGAATGGTGACAAACAGGTAAAGGACGGAATAATTACAGGTGTGGTAAGGTACAGGTTAGAGATTGGAACTAGTACAGGTTGGGGCGTGTGACAGAGAGTTAGGAGCGTGTAAGGGCGTATCATTGAGGCGTGGTGGGCGTGATAGGCGTGCATAAACCGTAATATCACCCACGTATCTCTCTCCACCCTGTCCTTGTCACCAATACCGCGAGAAACTTGGAATTAAAAGCAACAGAAAATGGCGAAAATAAAAGAAAATCTAAGCAAATCAGCAAACTATTGAATATAATGAAAAAGTAAGGATAAATAAGGTAATA